>NW_028281171.1:0-300000 GCF_059751285.1 Brachycentrus maculatus | reverse complement strand
CTGAGGGCACCAGTAACTGGCGACATCCCGCCGCAGGTGATGATCCGCCTGGCGGCCCGCGAGTACGCGGGGGTGGGCGGCGCGGAGGTGGCGCTGCGCGTGGTGGCCAACCTGCTGCTGCAGCCCGCGGAGGTGCGGCTGCTGGCCGGCGACTCGGTGCCCTTTCGCATCGTGCAGGTGCGCGAGGGCCGCTTCTCCCCGGTGCCGCAGCCCTCACCGCAGTACTCGCTGCAGATCGACGACCAGCGCATCGCCACGCTCGATCCTAAAACTGGTAATTATTCACATACAAATGGCAAAACCAACCGTCTATCCTAATTATTATTACTCAAATTGTATTTATTAGTCTCGAGGAAAAAGCTCTTTGCTCTCAAACCGGTGGACATTAATAATTATGTTTATTATGTAATTCTTGTTTTGTAATTTATAAAATGATAAATCAGAACCTAAAATCTGGTGGTATCAAAATAAAATAAAATCAACCAGAATCTCAAATCTGGTGGTGTCAAAAGTCTGCTTAATTCGAGGGGATGGATGTCAGGACAGAAGAGTTTGGCGTTCCATCCTTTCTGCCTACTCCTGTGGGGGAACGGCATGATGGTAGTAGTAGTAGTAAAATAATAAGAAAGAAATACAAAGTTAGTGCTTCAAATATTTTTTTAAAAATAAGTTTTGTACTGACAGTTCTTGGTGGAGCTGCAATTTATATAATAAAATAAAAACTATTACATAAATAGTTTTGTCTTTTAATTTTTTTTGGCCAATGACCGGGTTTCGTCATTACCGACATCAGACTGGAGTCAAAAGACCCAGTCTGAGATAATGACAGTATCCTTTTTTGTCGCTTAAATTTATTCATTAACTATCTAAAAATCAATCCAAAAATACAAAGCCAAAATCCGACGCAAAGCACTTTAATATTATCATTTATTTTATTATTATTGATGTTGTATTTGTGGCAAAGATTGTAAAGTTGGTAAAAACAATTAGCTACAATTGCTAATTGTATGACTTTTAGATATTGTGTTGTAGTGTTGTATTGATGGGACGGTGTGCATTGTGCAGGTGTGGCGACGGGCGTGATGGCGGGCGCCAGCCGCGTGTGGCTGCGCGACGCGGGCGCGGAGCAGGAGGGGGAGGGGGAGGGCGCGCGGCCCCCCGAGGCGGCGCTGCGCGTGGTGGCGCCCGCACGCCTGCGCCTCGAAGTGCGCCCGCCCGCCGCGCTGCTCGCGCACCCCCTCACCCTGCACGTCACCCTGCTGGACAGGTACCGCTCTCCGCCACTCCCCCCTTCCCTCACTTTCACACGGTGGAATCCCAGACAAGTGCACATTAAACTGCCCTTCTATCACTGCAATTTTTCCTGTTTTTCCTAGTTTTAATCAGAGTTTTTGCTCATGTACTGCCATGATAGAATATGAAACCTTAATACTAACGATATCATCACTACCTGTGTGTAGAGCCGTTTTTATTTCAAATAATTAGTATATGTTTTAAGTTCAGGATGGCCGAATGGTGGTCTAGCGTGGCTTTTATCTGGTCGAGATAACACTACGATTTGTTGCAGTGCCCCATGCACCATCGGGTGTGTATAAAGGTCAGAAAGAGCAAGAAGTTGGTTGATACCACAATTCCCCCATCTCATTGTATGGATTAGTTGAATAGAATGCGACAGGAATGAAGTATCAATCCTTTGATGAATATTGTGTGGTTTGTCACAGTGAGAATCGCCACATCACGGTGGGCCCGCACATGCGCATCAGCACGGAGCTGGACGAGAGCATGCTGCAGGTGGAGTGGCGCAACGTCAACGGGTCGCTGCTGCGCGGCACGGCTCTGCGCTCCGGCACCCTGCGCGTCACCGCCACGCTCCTCTCCGTGGCCGGCAACCCAGTCTACCCTAAGGTAACCTGATCCTCGAAGTTTGGTCGACGGCAAGACTAACCCGTTATATGCAATGTGTATACCGTCCTCGTCCTCGTTGACTGCTTAACTCGATCACGCTGACCAAAAAGAGAAATTCTTTGTCGTTATTTCGAGAGATCGCCAATAAAACCATTTTGGATGCCAAAATTTTTTTATAATCTAAGTGTCTGAGGAATTATGTTTTGAATTCCGAGTATCGTCAAATCGTACATCCGTATTTTGTATCAACTACATACGTAGTTGCCCAAAAGACATATTAGTGCGGTATCGTCGACTGGCGTGTCAGCTGTGGTTGTAAAATTGCCGGTTTTTATATTTGTCGAGAAAATAATATAGACCTAATTTTTGATATTGCAGATTACAACAACGGCCGATGTTAATATATTTACAAAGATAGAGATAATCCCGCCAGAAGTAGTGCTCCCCTGGGATCCCGCTTCTACCGCAAGGTATGTGCTTGCTACTACAGGAATTACTGCATTGCTGAGGAATATCGCAGTTACTGATAAGGCATACCTGTTGCGCAGGTCGGAGTACCAGCTGCAGGCGAGGGGAGGGGGCGGCGCGTACGCGTGGAGCGGCGCGGGCGCGGCGTGCGCGGTCGGCCCGCAGGGGCTGCTCACCGCGCGCACACTCGGCCACGCCACCGTCACGGCCGCACATCCCACGTATCCACACATCGCCGCTACCGCCAGGTATAGACGTGCGCTTTATTAAACTTACTTTCGGGGTGTTTCTGAGCAAAGTAAAGACTGGACTAGTCGGAACAAATGATACGGAATGCATGGAAACACGTGTCACAGTGGATTTTAAGAAATAGTGGTATTTACTAAGTAAAACATTAATTAAAAATGGATATTATATAATATATCTACGCGAGTCGTCTATACTTATTAATTTAGAATTGTCTTACTAACTAGGGTAGGCGCATTATTTAAGGTCCATTGGGAAATGGGACTATCGGTTACTGCTTACGTCCTAACTTATATTTAATTTTAGTGCTGCAGGTGGTGTCACTTCGAGATTCTTGACTTTAGTCAAAATATTCTCACTATGCAGTATCAGTATTAATATCGCCTTTGAAGAATATCTAATCTGTGTGTTTTCCATTGCAGCGTGCTGGTGGTGGAGCCGGGCCGGCTGGAGGTGGCGTGGAGCGCGGGCGAGGCGCCGGTGGGCGCGCCGCTGCCGCTGCACCTCGCGCTGTACGCCGCCGCACCGGGGGACTCCCTCGCGCGCGCCTTCACCAGGTCAGTGCCCCCTCCCATCCACCCACCCGGCCCCCCCCTCGCCACACCACACCCCCCTCACCGCTCTGTCTGCCCGCAGCTGCGACCAGCTGCCCTTCGAGGCGAGCACCGTGGAGGGAGTCGCCTTCCAGCGGACGCTTCCGGACACCGAGACCGATTCCAAACTAGTCGGTGAGTAAGCTTTGCATATTTATGAAGCTAAAAAACAGAATAATAGAGGTTTGTTTGTTCTCCTTGATTGGTTTATTTATTATGTAAAGACAAGGATGCCTCTTTCTGTGTGGACTTCCCGCTATTCTTCTTCGTCCGAGAAGGTGACTTTTGTCATTCTGCCAACATGCACATACCGGTTTCTTCAATCCTTCACGGGATGGAGATTAAGATTTTTATCTCCAAAAGCGTGTATGTCGAATGCGTCCAGTTTTGTGAAATTTCAATATTTGCCACAAATTAAATCTCCTTTCTAAATTTACATTTTTAATTTATTGTTTTTATATTCTAAGGCATTGGAGATTCGTGTTGTTTAATGTTTTTTCAATTATAATTTTGAAAAAAAATAGGAGATGCGTGTACGGTGCTGTACGTGCGCTGCAGTGAGGCTGGCATGGCGCGCGTGAGTGTGCGCATGGGCGCGCTGCAGCAGGACGTGGCGCTAGCGTGCCACGCGCCGCTCACGCGCCTCTACCCGAGTCTTCAGAACGCCTCTTTACTGCTCACCGTGGGATCAACCGCCAACGTCATTTTCTCAGGTAACTACTCGGAACACGGTTTTAGTTCACCTGCAGCTAGTATTCCCGCGAATATGTTAATCTTAATCTATGAATAATTTTTTTTTTGATGTTATCACTTCTAATCACTTAAAATTTTACATTATTGAGCTTATATTTTGCAATTACCCTAAAATAATTGTTTGTTTTTCGAATAAACGACTCGATCAGAATGGATTTCGCTCATGAGTAAAATAAGTGAAGGAATATATATATACAATACCTTAACTCTATTCTCTCCGCAGGAGGGCCGCTGAGTTGGAGCGGGGGCGACGAGGTGCGCGAGGAGCTGCTGGTGAAGGACCCCGACACGGTCTCCGCAGCCGCACTGCCCGTCTCCGCGCCGCACCTGCACGTCTACACTGTTGCCTGCCTCAGGGTACCGTATGGC
Source organism: Brachycentrus maculatus (assembly GCF_059751285.1). Classification (NCBI taxonomy): domain Eukaryota; kingdom Metazoa; phylum Arthropoda; class Insecta; order Trichoptera; family Brachycentridae; genus Brachycentrus; species Brachycentrus maculatus. The sequence goes on along the minus strand of NW_028281171.1, from coordinate 295,666 downwards.
TGTATATCAGTTTTTCCCGACCTTATTTGTACCCGCTTAATTGTTATGCCCCGCATAAACAATTTAAAAATCTCCACGCCCCCCACAAATTTTTATTAACCTAAAAATTTCTGAAAATAAAAAATGCACGTATATAATATATATGTAACGGACCAGCTGAGCACACGGCCCTAAAATGGACCGTATTTATGGATTAAATATATGTAAACATGTCATAGGGAAATCGACCGAGCGCACCGACATCCTCTCGCAACGGCAATCAAATAAAGAATGCGCTAGGCGCGGCGCGCGCGGCGTCTTATACGTGGTGCGTAAGACCGTATTTACGTTGTGAGTGGGGAAATCGGGCGAGCGCAACGAGAACCTCTCGCCATGACCGCCGAATCCCGAATGCGCTAGGCGCGGCGCGCGCGGCGTCTTTATGTCGTATTTACGTCATTACGTGTTATTTACGTTGCGGGCGGCCGGCCTGGCGCAGGTAGGGTAGGGGGAGAAGATTTCTGTCGCTCGGTCGATTTCGACGGACCGCGCTGGTTATGAGCAAATAAATATCTGTGCCATTGTATGAATAAATCATTCCACTCACACCGAGTTCTTCGTTTCACTTTGATCCTCACCAACCCTTCGCCACTACCTCGACTTCGGAATCTTCTGGGACTTGACCATCGCCACACCCACTGGACTACGAATCGACTACACGGACCTACAGCTCATAACTTTCGGGATTTACGACCCCGAGAGCGACGGAGCGGAGAAGTCACAGCCACACCTATACACAGTCTAGCGGAGTGTTGGACAGACGCTGTTTGTGCGACACAATATACTAATATAGTTTATTTTCATAAATAAATAACATTTACATATATAACATTGTTGCTCGAAAGGAAATAAGTACGATCCTTGTGTTCGATGATAGGTTTGGAAAATAGGTTTTTCGACAACAATGCAAGAAGTAATGATTTATGTATTGAGGGTAATGTATTTGTGCAGAAAAGTATTACATTCTGCAAATAATAATGATGGGAAAAGTGGAAGGACGCTGAGAACCTGGCAGAAAGCGAACATCGTGGCTTGGCAACATTCGCGACTGGACCGGGATGGGAGTTGTTCCAGATGGCACAGGATCGCCTTTGCCATAGTGATCTCCAATGTTGGGGGACCTAAGAAGGCATACGAAGAAGAAGAAGATTAATGGTTTGCGCATTACCCCCCAAACATTCAAATTACACCCCGGTGGAGCGCACGACCCACGTTGGGAAACTCTGTACATGCATACTTGTATACGAATTCTGCGCCCTCTGCACGGGGATGTTATCTCGTATTCTGCATTTCAGTTGGGCCAGACAGAAACGAGCTTGAAGATGTACCGCGGCGGTGCGATGCTGGCCGAGTCGGCTCTGGTAGTGGAGTGCGCCAGTCCCGCGGAGCTGGCGCTGGCGCTGCAGCGGCCCGCGGACGCGGCGTGTGCGCGCGGCGGTTCCGTGCTGCGCGGCGCGGGCGTGCTGCAGCTGCGGGTGCGCGTGACGGACGCGGCGGGGCGCAACTTCCACAACGCTTCCTCGCTGCGCGTGCGCTGGAGCTCGCGCCCCGCCCCGCTGCTGGGCGACCCGCCCGCCGGCCCTCTGCACGCGCTGCTGCACGAAGACTGGCCCGTGCCCGTGCTCGCCCAACACACAATGGTGACTCTTTGTTTCTCTAATGATCTATTTTGTCACTTTCCAAACAACGATTTTTATTTTCTAGTAACGGTGGTCAAGAGGGATTAGTCTAGATTTAGATATAGTTTGCTCTTGTGGTGGAACAACTTCCGAAACCAACGTTTCCTGAACGATAAGGTTCACTTTGCCATCTTTCGAAACTACACACCCGATTCTCCATGTCCTATAGGAGTCGCATAAGATACCTGAGTGAATCTTCTGAATATTTTTTCCAATAAAGAATAGATTAAAAAAAAAAAAAATTGTTTTGCTCGCCGTACTAAAACCGTATAATACTTTGTCAATACAGTCCCTGGGCATCAGTTCGGCGGAGGCGGCCGAGTCGGGAGCGGGGGAGGTGGTGGGCGAGGTGTACGGGTACGAGAACAGCGTGCTGCGCGCGGCCGGCGCGCGCCACACGCCGCCGCTGCCGCACTCCCCGCGCGCCACGCTCGCCCTCCAGCTGGTGCGACCGCTCGCCATGAAAACGGATAAGGTCAATCTTCCTTTACGTAATAACTTGCATAGATTTAAACGCATCCCGAGAGGCCCGGATGATGAATGTTTTCATTTACAACATTTTGAGTGTGGTCAAATATCTAGGAGCTATTTTTCATATTAATATCAATAAAGATGACTAAGAATATGGAATCCTGGGAATTCACGGGGCTTCACGTCACCGTCACGAAAGTATATATGATATATGATCCAATTTCAAAACATTTTTTGAAACACTAGAATTTCACAAAAAACATCTATTGGTGAGATGAAAAGGTTAAAAAAATAAAGAAAAATGTTTTTGTCCACTGATTTTTGCCCATTGAGTAAAACCTTTATGTAATATTTTCAGTTCCTTAGAAATAATTGACTTTTTTGACGCAGTTTTAATAATCCTTATGTTTAAATTCCAGTTAGTGTTGTACATGTCCTCGGGAGTGGACGCGCACGTGGCGCTGCTGCACGGGTCGGGCGCGGTGCGTGTGAGCGTGGCGCCGGCGGGCGTGGCGCGCGTGACGGCCGAGGGACTGCCGGCGCGCTCGCTGCGCGTGGAGGCGCTGCGTGAGGGCCGCGCCACGGTCACGGCGCGCGACGCGTGTCTGGGTGCCGCGCCGGGCGCGTTGGAGCTAGCCGTGGTGGCAGCCGGCGCGCTGGTCTGCGAGCTGCCGCCGCTGCTAGAGCGCGGGCGGCCGGCCGAGGCGCGCGTGTGCCTGGCGGACCGCACGGGCGCGTGCCTGCCGCCCGACACCGTCGGCGCACCCGAGATCGCGGCCGTCGCCGGCCCGGGGCTCAGCGCGGCGCCGGACCCGGCCGCGTCCACCGGGGCCAGCCTCAAGGTCATCGTCACCGGTGAGTCGGTTATCTCGCGTATACGCCTTTCTATACCATATTGCGGAGTTGTTTTGTATAACGAGTGTCGGGTATTGGCAGGTCTGGAGGAGGGCCCGGCGCGCCTGGACTTCTCGGCGGGCGGGCTGGCGGGCGCGGCGCACACGCAGGTGTTCCTGCCGCTGCAGCTGGCGCCGCGCAGCAGCGTGCTGCTGGCGGGCGGGGCGCTGCAGCTGCACACGCAGGGCGGCCCGCCCCACCCTGCCGTGGTCACCTTCTCCCTCGCCGAGAGCTCGCCGGACGGCATTGTCAGTGAGTACTTTGGTTGATTGCACTAAATTTTGCTTTTTACTAAATTATAACTTTTTTTAAAACTCAAAATGTAGCTCATTCTTCTTAATATTGACATCCTCTGCCTAAATAATGCCAAAGAATAATATGTTTAAGTAGTTACACAACATTATTAAATTAAAATCTTGGTGACCGCCGTAATCGTATGGTCGTATATATACGACAGTGCATTTATATGGGTGACTGTTATTTTGTATACCTGCTATAATAGTGAAAAGTGGAGTGTTTTTAGTGTGTATCGATGGTTTGCGATCCCTGAAATCCGCAATCGATTTTTTGATGATGAATCTTTAAAAACGTGAGTTATATTTTTTTTACTATTTTTTACTGTTTTCATAATCTTGTACCATGATTTGATATTTTTTTTTTTTAATTTTCCATGTCAGAAAAACTCACTCCCCATAGCTGGCATGCATAGCATGCACCATATAAATTAAACTTTAATTTATTTAAATTAGCTATGGCTGATCTACTAATAATGTTTTTTGTTCTGCATAATCTCATGAAACACTGGATAAATTTATAAATTTTCTATTTTCTACTGTTAATTTTAGGTGTTTTCTAGATATTCCTCTGTTAAGCTTAGAACATTACCCTATAGACGGTTCTTGCCCATATTGCGTAGGTCCCGAGAAAGCTATAACGGGATTAATCGAGATATACATTTATAAAGAAGCGATGTTTCAATAGTTAATCTATTATTGTCGTTTTCAGAGATATCGCCCACGGGGCTGGTGGAGGCGCTCAGTTCGGGCACGGCCGTGGTGGAGGCGCGGGCGCACCTGGGCGCCACACCACTGGGGCGCGCCACGGCATCCGTCCGCGTGCGCGCGCTGCAGGGCGTGGGCGTGCACGCGCCTGTGACCTCGCTGCTGGAGGGCACCACCGCCCCGCTGTGGGCCACGGGCGCGCCCGACGGGCTCGGCCCCGCGGAGCTCGGGGCCATGGAGCCCGCGCTGCGCTTCTCCTGGTCCGTGAGCGGAGACGGCGCTGCCACTATCACAGACGTCCTCGCCGACACAGGTAACAAGAAACCCAGCTAGCTGTTGTCACCGCTCAATTTATCCATTGTGTAATTATATAGCACACAAAAATACGAATGAAAAATAATACGTATTTAAATGATTAGATACCCGCTTTGCTCAGAATACTGGACAGGGTTCTTCCGATTAGTTGAGATGGGTCGGATGGTGTGGAATTATAGGTGCCTGTTATAATATGGTGTGTTATGTTTCTTGTAGAACTGGAGCTAGACGACACGGACCGAGTGTCGGTGCGCCTCACGGCCGTGCGTGCCGGGCGGATCACGGTGCATCTCAACGTCACTGTGAGTCACTAGTTCTTTAGTAGCTGATAAAAGAGTTTATGTCTGTTCATGTAAAATAAGTCGATATAATAATTTGGTTGGTAACGGGAGTAAAGAAAGCACATTGCCACCAACACTGCAATATAATTTTAATTAGAAAATAAATAAGTGCGTAATGAGGTAAGTGGTTATTGGCGCTATGCCGCTATGCCGCTAGGTATCATCATTTGGCAAATTAGAAATTTTTATTTAAATTTGATCAATAAAGGATGTGTCAAAAATGTGAAATTGACTAAATACATAATATAATAAATCAACGTCCCACGGTAGTGATTTTATTTATGTACATATAAATAATTTCGAATTTTCTTCTTTTCGTATTCACCAAATTGTAATAATTACAACTATTTTTTTTCTGAAAACAGAAACTACAGTAAAAACTTTTTGAATTCTATCGCGGCGTTCTTTTGATAGTTATTCATATTTTTTGTTAAAGTAATATAAGCAATGAATGAAAAAAAGATTTCTTCGTTCTTTAAAAGATTTTTATGAAATTGTTGAAGGGACCAGAATTTCATAATGTTTTTAAAATTATGATGAAATTCATATATTAACGAGATTTTACTGAAATTAAAATAAAAAATACGCAATTTAGAAGGAAAAATCGTAACAGAAACCATCAACCATTTCTGTGCACCGGTACGCCATACTCCTGGAAAGATAAAAACCAACCTCATTTGATAGTATGAATAAATATTTACTTTTCTTCATTAGTTTTTAAAACTAATTCTCAAAACAACTGTTCTCATGTTCATACGAGAGGAAAAAACTTAAAACTGCTCTCCTGCAAACTTGATCAAAATCACATGTGTGGTTATTCTATCAACATTGTCATTTGTACCGTAATGTTTGCGCAGCAGAGTGAGGGTGGCTTTGTGACAGCGGGGCGCTCCCCGTGGTGGGGCGCCCGCCTGGAGCTGGAGGTGCTGCGCCCCCTGGAGCTGCTGCCCCCCGCGCACGCCCCCGCCCCGGCCCTGCTGCTCGCCCCGCGCTCCGCCACCGCGCTGCGCACCAACTACCCCGCCGACCGAGTCCGCTACAGGTACCCACTCTCTACAGGACGCAATGCCCAACCCTCCCCTAGTGGAACGGAAGGCCGAATTCGCTCATGAGGATCTCCTCCATGGTTGTTAGGGCTTCTTGGAGTTCCTCTTTGCTATCTGCAATCAAAACAATGTCATCAGCAAATCTAATCATGTCCACCTTTTGTCCTTGGACTCTCACACCTTTTCTTTGATTCATTCACTCTCTTAGTCTGCCCATTGCGCACTGTATGTATGCGTTAAAGAGCATCATAAGCAAGGTAAAAAATAATGGAACCCCATATTTAAAAAAAAACCCTCTGCATCTATCGCTCAAAATGATAAAATAAATTGTCTCTGTAAAATACAAACTTGCTATTGGTGATTTTGCTAATTTCCTCATTATGTGGTTCCAGGGTTACGGAAGATGAAGGAATAACGGGCGGAGCGCTTGTGGAGGTTTCTGCCGATGGTGTGGTGACGTCGCGCGGGCGCACCGGGCGCGCCGTCATCACCGTGTCCGTGGCTGACCCTCCGCTGCACCTCACCGTGCCCGTCCAGGTAGGACATCCTCCGCAAGGCAAGAGCGTTCTCGGCTCGGTTGCTTGACAACATGTTCAGATGGCCCGAGTGTTGTAGAATGTATCCGACGCCTGGTCATTGATCTAGGATTCCGGCATAATCTTTTTTCTTTTCATTAACATTTCTCATTTCATTTATGCATTTTCTTCTAATATAAAATTTAATGGAGTTCTACATGGCGTATTTATTTAAAAAAAGGGTTTTTAATGCAAATTTACCCTTCATGAAACCAGATGGCAAAATGTGGCAATAGATAGAAAAGGTCAGTACCATGCCGTCAATTTAGTTCATGGCAATGTTTACTTTTTTCCATGGGATTATGGTAAAAGTACGTAGGCCACGTACCGATGTCATAATTATTTATGTGTAAAACTGAAGTATTTGTATTATATAAGAATGTACAGACATGAAATGGGAATTAGTGGTGTACAAAGTGACAAAATGTAAAATCTAGCATACTCAATATGCAAAATTCCGTATGGTATTCCAAATTTTATTACAAAAAGTCAATTTCAGGATCTTCAAAATGGTAAAAAAAAGTTTTAAAATTAAGGCTTATGTTTTTTCTCACTGTATACGGACGTACTGTATATGTAGTAAAAAAGTACTCGGAAAGGCAAGCCTCATTTTATTCATCGTACTGCATATTCCCTTTTCAAAATATCCAGTGTTTGTGTCCGGTGTCCATACCTTTTTAAAATACACCCCGTATCTGTGTCAGTCTTCCGTCATATAAGTAAGTTGTGTCCAGGTGGTGGAGGTCCGGTACAGCATGGTGCAGGTGCAGGGCGCGGCGGGCGCGCTGGGCGGGCTGCGCGCGCTCCCGCGGGGGCTGGGCTTGCGCGCGCTCGCCTCGCAGCACGACGCGCTCGGGCGCCGCCTCGCTGCGCCCGCCGCCCCGCTGGCCGCGTCCTCCGCGCGCCCCGACCTGCTGCACATCACGCACAGCTCCAACACCTCCCTCGAGGTAACGCTTCATTTTATCAAAATGCCCTTTATACAAGAGTGGGTGACTTCTGATAGCTTTCATACTTCCACGTTTCCGATAGCTTTCATAATATCAAATTGTTTCTGCCGAATCCGCATGGCATCTCTTATCGCTCCCATCAGTTTCTTTAATGTACACAAGCGACTGCGTTGCCGCATCGTTTTTTCTTAAATAATAGGCTTTGAATGCTGCTATTGCGCTTTGATCGTCAATCCATCCATAGGCTGCAAGATGGAAGTAGTATTTGGAAATTGAGTGAACGAAAAAGGAAGATAGCTTGCTCAGGCGAGCACACATTATAACGATTCCTGGAATGTGATGAAGCTGGTTAAGTGTTGTTTAAAATACCGCGTTATATCAAATACGCACTCACCGGGATTGCGATGAACGGAGTTACCTGTATTGGCTGGATAGATCCTTGTATTAGGTTTTTTTTTTTTTATTTTAGATGGGAATTGCATTTATTATTTACCTTGCTTATTATGTACAAGGTTTATAGATCATTTAGTGGATTTTTGTTTCTTCTAGCTAATTAAATATGTTTTTATTTGAATCTGTGTTGGGAACAGGAGGGATCATCTAGTGTGGGTCAAATAGGAACTTCTCTGCATTTGCTCATTGCTGGGAGGAAACCACGTAAAACTCCTCAGGAGAAGGCGGACTGTTGACTGTCATCAGCAGACCTTCCGTATTAGGTTTGTAACTGAGAATATTGATTGAATACGACTTACTACACTTCCAGATCCTGCTGGGCGAGGCGGGCCGCGCGGTGCTGAAGGTCTCGGATGGCGCTGGCGATGCGGCGCTTCACGACTATGTGTCGCTGCGCAGCGCGGCGGCCGTGTCGCCGGCGCGCGTCACGGCCACGGTGGGCGACGCGTGGTGCGCGCGCTCGGGCGTGCGCGGCGCGCGCTGGGCGGCCGCGCAGCCGGGCGCGCTGCACGTGCGCGGCGCGCTGGTGCTGGCCCGCGCGCCCGCCGCCGCCCCCTCGCGCCTGCAGCTCACCGCACCGGGCCTGCAGCTGCGGGCCTCCGCCGACGTGCTCGTCCGCCCCGCCGACAAGGTCACACGGATTACTCCATTCCACTTACATTCGTGAATAGCAACCGCATAGAGTTACTCCGGGCTGTTATTTTACAGCCAGCAGGGAAGTGACATTTATACTCATTCCCACCGTCACATTGTGTTTCCAGATCTACTTCCTGGATGGAGACAAGGAGCAGGTCATCACGGATGAGAAGCCGAGGGATATAGCGCTGGTGCTCGCCAACAAGGAGGAGAGAGACAAGACTTCCAATGTGGTACTCCATGCTTTATACTCGCCATCCTGTCCGCGTACTGTGTTAACAAATGAGTTAGGCTTTCGGTTGTATTTCTGGTGCTCACTGTCTCCCGACCCTCCGGAGCTAAGCCAAACGTTTCTGGCGATTCTCAGAGACGCCTAGACCTGCTTGTAAAGTCTTGTATTTTATATACTTTGTGGCACATTTTATAAAACTTAATAAAATAAAATTAGAACTTTGTTTTTAAGCACTTTTATTTTTGGTACTTTTCTTCAACCGATTAAAATTATCTAAATTGTATTTTATTATTAAAAATACATAAAAATAAAACAAGCGACAATTGTTTCGCCTTGTTATGGCATTTTCAAACTACTGTCAATTGATTGTCCTTCACAATTGTGTAGTAATTTTCAACATGCGGGTAAGGAGGATACGAGTAAGAAAGGTTTAAATGTTGGAGTTTTCTGCAGCTATTCGGTGGTGGAGAGTGCCTGCGCCAAGAGGACGGCGGCGAGGCGGAGCGCCTCCCTTTCCCCTTCAGCTGCGAGCTGCGCCACTCCGGGGATCATCTCAGCGCGGAGCCTTCGCTGGACGTGCTCAAAGGTGACCTGTACTTATAAATGTCTTCTTATGCTTGGTGTAGGCCTTGTAGCTTATTTTAAACATGAATTAGCCTCCTGCGATGCTGATTCCCAACTGTCAATACATCTCTTTGGTGGCCTCCTCCATCCGGGAGTTGTCTACCTTGGGGCTGGCCGTGGAGTGCAATGTGGGGGAGTCTGGATGGTTCCAGTCTCGCATGCGCATACCTTTGCATTCTTCGTTGTCTTCCCCACCTAACGACGTCTCGGATCTAGCATATTTCCCATATCCTAGTGTTCCTTATTCTATCTCGTAGACTCTTGCCAGATATGCTCCTTAGAGTCTTCATTTCTGAATGATGTTATAAATGTAACTTGTAGAATCTCTCGAGTTATTGGGCCATTCAAACAAATGGTAGTTATTTCTCAGCAGACCGGTCACCGCTTACTCGGTTTCTGATTGGTGTTTTGTAGGCACGTGGGTGTGTCGCGTGAGCTGGTCGGGCGGGGTGGAGGGCGCGCCCAACGGCAGCGCCCAGCTGGTGGCGCACGCGGGCGGGGCGAGCTCGCCCGCGCTGGCGCTGCGCACGCTGCCCGCGCTGCGCGTGGAGCCGCCCGCCTCCCTGCTGCTGTCCCCCGCGCCCGCGCTGGCCGCCGAGCTGCGCGTGCACGGCCTGCCCGCACTGCTGCAACAACTGCAGGTACTATCCCCATCCCCATCCTTCTCCACCGAGAGACGGGGTGCTATATAGTCCCCGTTGTGCAATATTAACTTTTCATAGAGAGTTTATATACCCTGGAAGCGGGATATCTCGGGATGGCCGGTCTAAAGGCGATATTGACAGACGCAGACACGCAGACAGGAGGGTTTCCTGCACCTGATAAAAGAGGGAATGCCAGAGGACGCCCACGCCGCCAATATCTTTGCGACTTATACGAGGACATGGGCTGTGCGATGTATGGGGAGTTGAAGAGGGTTTCGCAAAATAGACCGGAGTGGCTAAGGAGGTGTCATTTGTTGCTGCAGACCAATCCACAGGATTGACACAAAAGAAGATATGTAGGTAGTTGAGAGTCGTGTATTTGATCCCGCTGGGTGTTTGCAGGTGACTCCGTCCAGCGAGGCGCTCAGTGTGGAGGGCCCCTGGAGCGCGGGGGAGGGCACGCGGCGGTACATCGTGCGAGGGGCCTCCTCGCAGGGGGCGCCCGGTGCGCACGTCAGGATCGTGTGTCCGCTCACTCATCAAGACATCGAGGTCAGTTCCCGGTCATCCCTCTACATCCTGTAACTGCAGACCTCTTATTGTTTTATTTTTCCATTATTAAGATACAGTTTTGAGTTACTACATTCACATTCATTTAGCACTTAATAATGTATTTGGACAATCTTGTACATCTCGTACAAGTATTTATATTTACCACACCGAGTGCCCCATAGTGGAGAAATGTGGATATTATTATATTATATTCTAATAAAAATCCTAAAAACTAGAAAAACAGGTTTCGGATTGAGATGGAATTGGAAGGATAGAGCTTCCAGTGATAATCCCGCAAATTAATGTTTGAATTGATTTAATGTCTGTTGGAGGGGGCAGTCAAAGTAAGCTTTTACCTTTAATGTTTTCGTTAAAGGGCCTAATGTGTCTAAAACCCCCGAGCGAAATCAGAGCCATTTCATAAAACATAAAATTTCCAATGATAATTTATATTAGAACCAAGAAGTAATATTTCATGAATTCTGTGATGTATTTGCTTTTCTATTGGGCAATTCAAGATTTACATCACTCAACACGTGACGAAACCTTCACTTACAGTTTATATAATTAGACTGTCGAAAGTTTCAAAGTTATATCTTGCTAAATTTAAAAAATAAAAATGTTTAACCCTAATTATATTTTTAATTTTAATTTCATTATGTTGAAAATGAGTCAAGAATACAAACAATACTGCAAAGAATAGTAAATTTGCTCGCTGCGTTCATAGATGTCAACTCCAGCTGAGTAGTTGATGTGTTTCAATATATATGAGTGGTGTGTGTGTGTGTGTGCAGGTGAAGGTGTCGTGGGGCGCTGGCGAGGGAGTGTGCGCGGGCGGCGGCGCCTCCCCGCTGCTGTCGCTGCTGCAGGACCACCTGCCCGTGCTGGTGGCGCTGGTGTCCTGCACCGCCGTCGCCGTGTTCACCCTCATAGGTAAATAACTCCTCCCACTTCCATCATCTGCAGGGTGAGCCATCAAACATTGAGGATTTGTCTGTCGAATAAATATCCATATGTCGGCTTTCAGTTCGGCAAGAAGCTGTAAACTTTAGCGCTTCTGCTCGCTTTTAAAACTTAAATCGCTCTACAGAAAATCAATTGGGACTGAGAAAAACGATACTACCTGTTGATCATTTCACTTAGTTGTACCTCACCTAATAGTTATAATAAATATAACAATTCAGGGAATATGTGTTACTTAATGTTTCAATAAACACATGTGTTTTTAGTTTCTCTCTAAATATCCTCTATTTCTGTTTCTAACTGCTGATGGCATAACATTTCAAGTCATCGAACCCGCAAGGGCAAGGGCAACTCTAGTTGTGGACTGTTAACCCTTTGAGGACAGAATAAAAAATATTTTACTTAACACATTTTTATTTCTAGAAATTATTTACAAATAAGTGTGCACACAGATTGATACAATATTTATCCCTCAACAAAATTAAAAATACACATTGTGTGCCAGGTGGTTAGCAACAAAGACCATGTTTTATAAAGTATAAATATACTATAACTCACTTGTCATTTTGTTTAATAACCTCACAAAATTGATTAACTAAGATACAGATAACCTATAAATACCCCGACATGTGTACATCGCCACAATAAATAGTCTGAAATAAGCTCGAAGACAATGATACCAACATGAAATCTATACAAGCACTATTTCTGTTACATAGGCAACACATGTTGCACTATGGTTTTAACTAGAAACCTGTAGGCACTTGGACAATTTATTTTAAATTTGTGGCTAGCAGCAGCAACTAGTTGTCCCGAAAGGGTTAAAAACAATCTTACCGATGGCAATTGCAGCTGTATCATATATTTAAAAATTGAATTTTGCATATTATTTAAACACGAGCAAACATAGTTTGTAATCAGCTAAGTTCCTGAGGTAGCGGAGTGAGGCCACCAACTAACTATGTGTCTACTTCCCTTTCAGTGTACAACAGCTACATATCTCCCTTGCTGAAGCCCAAACCCATCCCCGTTCAAGGTAAGCGTACCTCAGATTACTATGAGCTATTCCTACACATACTTAAATTGCAACTTTCTACAGCTATTGTTTTTGTAGTTTTTGCAGAATTAAATTAGTTAGGTAACAATTTTTTTAGACTAAATTGTAGCATCTATCATTTCAGCTGGTAATGATGGATGTTTAACTAACATCACAGCGTAATAATGACATCGGGAAAAATCAATGACCCTTGAAATTTATCAAACTAGTCACAAAACATTAAAAAAATGTTATTCCCATTTAAGCAATATTCATCAGTATAATGTCAGTTACGTTAGAATATAACCACTCGCTGAGATTTTTTTCTACCGGTTTCGAGGGCTACCCGTCTCTTCTTCAGGATAAACACTGCACCGAAATCAATAAACGAAAATCTTGTGTGGCTATCTATATCCTTATAAAACTGCCTGACCAGAGTTAATGTCATAATAAATCAACAAGTATACAGTTCTTGCCACTATTATTTCATTTGACCAGTGACCGGGTTTCGTCGATACCGACATCATCAGACAAGCCTAATGATGCCGGTAACTAGGAAATCATTGGTCAAATAAAATAAAGTGAAAAAAACTTGTACTTGTTTTAATTTATAAAACGCAGTTCCACCAAAAAATGTCGGTACAAAACATAAAGCATCTTTAATGTTTTAAATATTTATCACTTAAATCACATTTGATTTTTTCTCCACACACTGGATTGTAGATCATCGATATTGTATAATTTTTGTGTAATTGATGTTTTTTTGTGTTGTAAGGATTGCATTATATTGTTCCAGCTCCGTTGCTGAACTCGTCCCGCCTGGACGGGTCGCAGCTCCTGCGCACCCCCCCCGCCCCCGCCTCCTACTCCTCGCGATCGCCCCTCTCGCCCCCCTCCCCCTCCGCGTACGGCGACCCCTCCTTCCTCGCCTCGCCCGAGAGACGTCGCAACCCGCGCTTCCTCTAGACATCTCTACGGCTTTACCATTATCAGAAGACAGTTATATCCAGAGTTAATAACAAAATAAAGCACCCAAAATTATATGACTCCAAATGACTTATGATCCAGATATGAGTCAAATATTGTCATAAGGCAATAGCTAAAATTGCTTTTGTTCTTCATTATTCTGCAGCGTGAAGTCTCTGTGCACTGTGCAGCATCAATATGTATGTAATATAGTAAAACCTTATTTCAAATTTCCAAGGGACTGAATAAGGGCAAATATAAAAGTGAGGAAATTAAAAATGCATGTAGCAATGGAGTTGTACCATTTCTAATTATAGCAAAATGATAATTTAATATCACTTTTTTCCAACTTTTTTTATTTTTATTTTCACTTTCCACATTTAGCACTCTGAAAACCCTGAAACAAACGTGTTTTTTTTTTTACAAAGATTTTACCTTCTGTCACATTACTCATCCTTATTGTTTCCCGGCAAAACTACTATTTTTGCTAATTTTTATTACGTTATTGTGGGTGACTTAAAATCAGGGCTGATTTATGTTAATTTGTATTTCTGTGGAAAAAGTGGAAAAGCGTAAAAATTTTAATCATAAAGACGAGATTTTACTGTAATAAAACACAAATAAAGAGTGAAAGTGAGTGCCACCTATTGATACAAGATTCAAACAGCTTTGATGCGGCTGTGACCAAATTATTTTTAAAGAAATAAATCTCCGGTTTTTTAAATTAAAGGCACGAAATCCGGATAGGATTGATGTAAGCATATTCCCGACTAAAACCGCATTGATATTTTAATCTTGATTTGTTGCCTTTTATGTATGCCTTTTTTGCCTCTGTATGTATCGTTCATCCGGATGACGATCACTTTGTATAACTTTTTGACTTTTTTTTTACTTTCTACCCTAGATTGGATGAAAATATTTATATGCGAGTGCCAAAATAATTTTGCCCTCTGATAAGTCGGTGTAGTTTGTTTAATTCACTCTGGTTTCATCCAGTGGTGTACGTGAACAAAAAGTCATAATATGTACGGGTAGTAATCACTCGGCACTGTGACGTGCAAGTCAGTGCTTCATCTGAACAAGGCTTAAATTGACAGTACAATAGAATTGTATAAATTGCACCCTATAACACTTTCTAGTCTAGAAATAATATATTTGCAAACAGTTCTACAAGGTAAGAAATACTGCAACATAGACCAAAATTAAATTTAACCATATTTTCAATTTCGTAGATAAAAAATTGACAAATGATTTTTTTACCCCACTTTAGGTTTTGTGTCTTTTCAACATACACAAAAATAATAATTTGATAATAAGATATTAAAATGAAGATAACATTTGAGTAATTTGATTGTCAACCATGGGACAATGGTGAATTTTACATAGTATGAAAAATGTTACAAGTAGTATGAAATATCACTCAATCTAGTTAATAACAGGTCGTAAACCCAGACATTCAGATTCCTATCTCATAAAACTTCTTCATCCTTTTGAGATGTCAATATCGATCTCAAATCATATTGTCACAATTGTGATTACATGTAGACTGAATTAAGTAATATGCTATTATAATTTTTTTTAATGTATTTGAAAAAAAAATCATTAAATACTTTTTCTTAGCAATATGCTAGCAATTAAAAAAAAATACATTTAAAAATTATAAATTTAAATTTGAACCATTTCCTTGAAGCAGTCTTTAGTGAAGATTAGTTTTGTAAATATGTACAGAAAAGAGCTCTTTAGTTTTTCTGTTGCTCCATGTGTACAAATTAATGTAAAGTACCTATTCTTATATCGCATTGAATAACAAGAAACACTGATTCAGTAAATGCAGTGAAAATTCAATTAAATATCTGGATTTTCAATAATGTATTTAGATTAGAATCGACTCACAGGGAAAAAATTTCTACACATTTTTTTTGTTCTGTTAAAATTATTAGTATTTTAAGTAATAAATGGTTTTTAATATAATTTTTATTTTGGATATAATTTATAAATGTGATGCCGAGTTGTGGTCTATTGGTTAGTGTTGCGGGCTCTGAATCAGAGTTCCCGACTCCTATTTTCAAACACAAGCTGCTTACCTGATAATATCAAATTAAAATGTATTTGGATATGGTAAGAACACAAATAAATATAAATTTTCAATGACAGGTACTGTAATTTCTTGCGAATGTAAATGTTTCTAGTAAACAGGGCTTTGATTTATGTACATAATGCTCGCTTTATTCTTTAGGATATAATTATAATGAATTATTTGTTTAAAACAATTTGATGTGAATGTAAGTATTTTTTGTTTGATAAGGATTATTTATGTTTTTCTGTGAATTCACATGACAGAATGTTGTCTCAATAAAAGTGTTGTGATTTATATGATTTTGATTCAATAAATATGTATTTTTTCATTATATTATCTTTTTATTCAAAGTAACCTTGTCTGTTCCAACCTCTCGGTATGAAAGCAAATTGAGTATGATTAACCTTTACATGGACATTAAGAAGATGGTGGATTCTGATGAAAATATGAAATTTAACCCCTTGGTCAAATTACGG
Source organism: Brachycentrus maculatus (assembly GCF_059751285.1). Taxonomy (NCBI): domain Eukaryota; kingdom Metazoa; phylum Arthropoda; class Insecta; order Trichoptera; family Brachycentridae; genus Brachycentrus; species Brachycentrus maculatus. The sequence goes on along the minus strand of NW_028281171.1, from coordinate 279,696 downwards.
GTTTGTCAGGCACTAGTATCAAATTTAATAATAATATATTATTATTATATTAGTATCAAATTTAGGTCAGCAAACACTTTGCAAGTTGGCATTTACACATTATTTGGCTAGTTGTAGTATCCGTTCGCCTCCGTAGTGTAATGGTCAGCATGCTCAGCCACCATTCTGGAGGTCCCGGGTTCGATTCCTGGGGGGGGGATCAAATAAATATAAGTGATTTTTTTACTATAACATTAATTCAATATTACCCTGGACTGGTACCTGAAGCGGAGGGCTTATCACCTTTCCTTCATGTGTTGACAATCAAGATAACACTGCGTTTATATGATGCAGTGCCCTATGCACCATTGGGGTGTGGATAAAGGTTTGAAGAAGTTGCAGTAGTATAATTGCTAAAATTGCCTTTTTTTTCGTTCGTAATTGCGTTCGCCATGTGCAAATGGCGCTACAATCGTTCCCAATACATAGGTTCCCAATACATAAATGTACCGCGGTCAATTTTGCAAGGGAGTATAGTTTCGGAACCTACCATTTTTTCATATCCAATTTTTTTTAGTTCCTAATTCCGGATGCAATCTTTGAAAGACCTTCAAGGTTAAATTCCCAGCAGCAGTATAAATAGTGCACTTTCAGGGCCGAGACATTCCATGCGAGTGCGTCCAGCATAAAACTGCTTTAAATAACAGGAATGAAAGTAGGAACTTTTTAAGATTTTATGGAATATGGTATGTATTCAAAATTAATCTAATTTCATTCTGAGCTCATTCTTCTTTCTCCAGTTTTTCAACAAAAATGGTAAGTTTGTCACTTTTAACGCGTAAACTAATGAAATACACAATGTCAGCAGTCCAATAGCTTTGCTGTCAAGAAACCCTGTTCTGTCAAGAAGATCTGAGAGAAATTAAATGATCATTAAATGATCACAATATGTTTGAATTGGTGTTTACTTTTAGTGCTGATTGTAGAATTTCATTAAAAAAAAAAAACTTCACAAATAGTAATTAATGATTTTGTCGAATTTGTCTATTATTGATATAGTTGTTTCACAGTGTGAGGGGATTATAAAACTATTAAAAAACACATTCATGTATATATAAATAAATTTTGTAAGATTTTTTTCAGTACCTACAGATTGTCGATGAAAGGCAGAAACACTGTCAAAAACAAAAAAGACCGTAGAATCAAATATTTTTTTTATTTAAATTTATAATAATATTTTTTTTCCAAAAGTAATGAGGAAATGTTCATTAAGGGTATATAATAACTTTTCTCTGCACACATGACAGGCAACAAGTCTCATGGAACATACATGGTTGTATAAAATGTATGACTCGTAGATGTAGAGAAATGTAGATGAACAAACCATCCATCAACCGACATACCGCTGCAGACACATGAAAGTCGCTTGTTATGCGTAATGCAACATATATTTACTTTGCATTTACATAATTATTATAAAGCGTGTTTTGCCGACATCTGGGATTATGTTAGATGCTGCAATGCACTGAGATATCCACAAGAAGTGCTAATTGTGCATGACCAAGCAATTTACTGGTTGCTTACTGACGTTACGAGTCTTCAGTATTGTTTCTATATCTTTCATTAATATAAATAATTAAGCCCCGCATTTTGTTTACTTTGTGGGCGGCGAGTAAAGAGATGTGCGCGGAGGATTCGGAGGCAGAGTGCGCATGCGTGTCCCCGAGTCTACATGCGTTCCGGTTGCGGGAGGCGCCATCTGCAGTATGGCGCGAGTGCATGACGCTGTTACCGGGCCAGCACAAGGGTCTGCAGGATCTGACGGTACAAGTGCGGAAAGAAAACCAAGAATATCTCGCACAACATCCTGAGGTTTGATGTTATTGTTTATTTAATTTACTCTAATCAATATTTATTTTTTTATGCAATTAAAAACATTACATAAAATAACTAATTACATTTGTAACAAATGGTTCAGTATGTAACATATTTAGAGATTCTATTAATTAATTCCACAGTCACTTTGTGATAATATCTATCCATTTTTAATTAAAATTTTACTTGGTTAATACCACTATTTCTCAAAATCTGTTGTGACATGTGTTTTGATGCATTCCGCATAATTTTCAAACACTGTACAGTGTTTGAAAATGATGCAGAATGCAATGAAACACGTGTCACAATAGATTTTGAGAAATAGTGGTATTTACCATGTAAAACTCAAATTAAAAAAGTATTTAGAGATGATAGAATCAACGCAATTTGAGTAGATACTCTTATGCGTGGTTAGACAGAGATATGTAGGTAGAAGCTCGACTTAGTATTGCGGCCCGATTCCTGCCAATTGCAAATTAAATATTTATTTTCAATCGGATTACAAATTTGTTTGTAATTTTTCACATTTTCACTTCCCCATCCTCTCGAGACTGGATACTAGACTTGTGAAGTTGGAAAAAAAGAGCTAACCTTATATGCACTAACCTAACTAACTTATAACTAAGCAACTTATATATTATAGTGGCGCCCCGCTGATCTTGCGGATAACGATGTTTCATTACAAAAGTGTTGTCTTGTTCTGGAGGCAGGATTTGGCACTACTTACAAGTCTCAATGTATGCTGCAGATATCAGGTCTGGTTTCCGTATTCCTGAGTCGGCTGATGAAGGACAAGCCTCGCAGCAGGCTCGCGGAGCGCGCAGTGGCCTTCTTCACTCGGCCGGAGGAGGAGCTGCAGCAGGAAGTGCAGCGTCACCTGGACTCCATCCGCCCCGCTTCGCCGCCCCTCCCAACTGTGAGTCTCACCACTCAGACTGCTTAAACCAGTGTAATGTTGAGGTTATTCCGCTAACAACAATTTCAGGAACATTCCTCGAGGTTCGCTAAAGTGTAAGGAACTTCTTACCTTTCCATAAGGTTGTATATTAAAATCTCCATCTGATTTCTCTATCACCCCTATAATCGGTGCTTTATTTTATTTTTAAATGCTCAGGAATGGCTTTTCGGCAATAGAGAGGAAAGCAGTTGAGAAAATTTCTCGGAGGAGACTTTTTTTTAAATTTACAAAGTAAATTTACTTTCATTATCAGAATTTCTTTTTTTATTAAATATATAAGTATTATAATATTCATCTGCGAACAGAGCAATGGTGAAAAATGCTTAACATTTAATGTTTTAACAATTATTAATTCCTTTAAAGTAACCTTCCTTTTAACAACTGAGTTTAAAATTCCAAAGTCATAAGAAATATCATAAAAGCCCAGAAGTAAAGTTAAAGTTATCAACATTATGTAGTAAATCTGCTATCTACCCACTGTAATCAATCACCTCGCAGTTATTTCTTACTATAAAAAAACACTACTTATAATAACTACATAATACTCTGAGATGTATCAGATACTGATACAGATGTAGCTGATAGAGTGCGGACACACGCTATAGGATTGCTGGCAGCTTTCAGTAATTCTTCCCAAGTTGCCTGAAAGCCCAGTGAAATAATCTGGTGAACTCTCGGTTATTCTGTAGACCACACTATTATACTCATTAACAGATTCATAGGAGAAAAAGATCCCATGTAAGCTGTTATGATTTGAACACTTTGTTTTTTATTTATTTTAGTGCCGGCTCTCTGACATTTACGCAAACCCGTTTCCCTCCATCTGCGATTCTTCTTCCGACGCTTCCGCTCACAAGAGTGTCTCCTCACCGCGGAATTCCACCGAGACTACTTCGTATACTGACATCTCCACTTCCTGTTCTTCTAATATGTTATCATTAAACAATGTAAATAAATGATTCATGATGAAAAAAAAACTTTATTTTTATTCCCTATCAAAGAATATATCTTGCGGTTGAAGGAAGAAGTAGATACCAGAGAACTGGATTTATAATAATAAAAAAATTTAAATAGTAAATACTCTGTGACTATTTATGCTCGTGGTGACAATTATATGGTCACAAAGCACATTTTGTATGTTCTGCGACCATATCAACCACTGTAACTATAAATGTTACATCGGTAATAATACAATTGGCAATATACATATTAAGTATGTCTAAGCGTCTGTTTATCAATATTAGATTTAACTTCACAAGGTCTTGGGAAATTTTAAGTCAGTCTGGGTTATAGACGAAAGGTTCAAAACGTTTTCAACCAAATGATTTAAAAACAGTTTTTCAATGGTTTTGAAAAAATTAAAAAAAAACAGTAGAGCACAAACAATGTAAGAAATATTGGCCCGATAGCCGACTAATATTAGACCAAAGGTTAACCTAGCATATTACTTTTCATTAATTCAAACCCTTATCTGCACCCCAATGGTGCATAAGGCACTACATCATACAAACGCAGTGTTATCTTGATCGTTAACACATGAAGGAAAAATCAGCCCTCCGCTTCAGGTACCAGTCCAGGGTAATATGGAATAAATATTAGAGTGAAAAAAATCACTCGTATTTATTTGACCCCCCTGGGAATCGAACCCGGGACCTCCAGAACGGTAGCCGAGCGTACTGACCATTATACTACGGAGATGGGCATATTACAGTCAGTGATAACCGATTGTTATCTGTTCATATTTACTGTGGTATTCTGGGCTCCTAACTGAAGCTTATAATATATCATTCATATAATTATTAATTAAGACAAACTGTAAGAATTGAGTTCAGTGGCCCATACACCATTTGGTACGAAAAACAGAAGAAGCAAAAACACCTAACTATTTTTTGAAATCACATAACAATTTTTTATTTGGGTAGTTGAGTTTTTAATTCTTTAAAACTGTTAGTTTATGCTTTAAGCGTTTTTTTTACAGTCTGGGTACTAAAAAACTTTTCTATATCCATTTACTTAATATTTCATCGCCATTGAGACAAAGAATTTATAAATTCCTGTCACACAAAAAGGGATGGATCTTGAACCGTTGCTTTATATTACAGGCGTACAATTTATATATACATTTAGAAGCGCATTTTCTTTTCTTTTCTCAAGCGGGTAGCCGTCATTCAACGGGCACCCTAAGAACATGTGATCTAGATCCTCCTCTTCAAGACGACATTCACACATGGCAGTATCCCGGACATGTATTCTAAACAAGTGAGCACTGCAACAGCAGTGGCTTAGTCGCATTCTGCATATATGTAGATGTTGTCTCCAACTTGTTTACAGTTATCCGAGAGAACCAGGGTTTCTCCGTTACTAAAGGAGATATATAATATAGATTTTTACCCTTTATTTGGGCAGAGGTATCCCAATATTCCTGACATGAGTGAAAAAGTCTTTTCTTTACAATAATGAGGAGGTCATCGATGCTGAGTTCATTCACATATTCTGGGCTTATTATTATTATTATATTATTCACATATTAGCGGGGACTAAGGACGGCCTCCTTTGCCAGGGAATCCACCTTCTCATTTCCTTCTATGCTGCAGTGGCTCGGAATCCAGGCAATAGTAACTTTTTTATTCAACGAGGTCGCTTGTAGTAAGAGGAATCGAGTCTCGATGCAGCATTCATCTTTGGGGTATAGGAAAGGAGGAGACTTCAGAGAATCCGACAGAATTAGGAACTTGTTTTCTTGTGAATTTAACGCATATTTTACAGCCTCTCTAATAGCCATATTTTCCGCAGTAAATATCGATGCTTCCCGGTGAAGCTTAAACAATTTTTGAAATTTATTGCATTCGCAATAAAAGGCCGCTCCCGTGTGGGCTGTGGGCTGTGGGTAAGATGATTTTCAATCTGTCCACTTGGAAGTCCGGATTTGGAGGAAATTTCTATTGGGTTGGAGGTGGTTATGAACTCTGAACGAGAGTAAAACACTTGGAGAAAATATATGGGCGCTGAAAGGATGGCGATAAAGGGGAAGAAGGTCTTTAGTGTTTATATTATTTTTAAAGGTAGTGTAGATTTTAAAACTGTTAACTAATGACGGGGGGTTTTTGTTTCTCCAAAAAGAGGAGAGATTCACATATTGGGAGGGATTTTTTAATTTTTTAAAGAGAAGATTATCTTTTTAATCGAACATTTTAAGGGAAATTTATCCGCCAAGTATTGTCTTCTCATTCCGAGGGGGGGATCAGAGGCCTCCACATGCAAGGCGTTAATTGGAGAGGACTTCATCGCTCCGACAATCAATCTCAGGCTCTGTGACTGTATCGGGTCAAGTCTCTGAAGATTTTTTTTCGAACAGGGTTCCAGAATGACTGACACATAATCGAGATGGCTGCGGATATACGCAGTGTAGAACAGTCTCTGAGTGAACGGATGGCTTTCCCACCACACTCTTGAGACTGCTCTCAACGTGTTCAATCCTGCTTGGCACTTGTTTACTATGTGGTTTGTGTATGAGTCCCATATAAGATGAAAGTTCATTATTACACATAATAATTTAATTAGTGTCACAGTTGGGACTACATCATCTCCGTGCTGAATTTTTAAGGCTGAGATTTTTCGCTGTCTGCAAAAAACTATAGCATTACTTTTGTTCGCTGATAGTTCCAGGCCGAGTTTCATTAACTCATTCCTTATGTTTCTCATACTAGTATTTAAAACAGTTTCCAAAGTCTTTGCGTCTCTACCAGACAAATAAAGGAAGAAGTCATCCACATATTGCAATAAAGCAAAGGGTCTAAGGATTACGTTGCTTATATCATGCGTATAGATATTGAAGAGAATTGGACTCAGGACGGACCCCTGAGGGAGGCCCCTGCTCAACTCTCTTCCTACCGTTGCCTGACCACGTACCGGAATCTCCACTTGTCTGGAAAGAATCAGGTTTGCTACAAATGAAGTTAATTTACACGGAACGCCTAGACGTAACATTTTACTTTCCAGAATGTGTATTATGACATTGTCATACGCTCCACTAATATCTAGACACACTCCTATTAAAAACTCATTTTTTGAGAATGCCACCCTTATATCGGAAGTCAGGACAGAAACGCTTTCAATAGTGATCTTCCTTTTCCTGAAGCCAAATTGAGATTCGGGAAGAGTTTTGGAGCTCTCCACAAACCAATCCAGATGATATTTCACCATATGTTCAGCTACTTTTAACAGTGTGGAGGAGAGGGCTATAGAGCAGTAGAATGATCCGGAATTGGGGTTTTTGTTGGGTTTTAGGATTGGGATAATTGATTGAGTTTTCCAGGAGATGGGGATATTACCAGATTAAAAAAAACATTGATAATAGATAGGATATAGGAGAGGGAAGGGTCACTGTTATGCTTGATGAAACTGTATAGTACACCGTCTATACCTGGGGATGAGTCACTCAGGCGGTTGAGGACAGACTTCATTTCTTCTAGACTGAAATTTTGGTGCAACCAGCTTCTCTCTCTAAAATTGTATGAGTAAGAGGTCTCATTCCAATTATTCGCGGTTGACGGGGCTAGTCTGTTGGCGAACTCTTCCACCCAAACCGATGTCTCAGGTTGGCTGATTGGCGGACTGAAAGAGCATCTAAATCGGTAGATCATGCTCCAAACCTCCGAAAGAGGTGTATCTCTGGAAAGAGCAACAAAACTTTTTCCATCCCTGTCTCTTCTTACTTCTCAAGAGATGCTTTGTTTTACCCTTCACTTGTTTGAAAATTAAGAAATTTTCGAGGCTCATGTTTCTTGAATAATTTTCAGCCTGTTTTTTTCTTTTCAGGATGGCCTCTGTACATTCCTTATCCTACTATGGGGCTGGGTTGGAGTTGCATTTCCTTTACCCTGTTTTCTACTGATTTCGAAAAGTCCTTACAATTGGCGCCTGCAGTGATATATCTTGGTCAGTGCAAGCCCCCAGGAGAGCGGTTTAGATTACAATGTTTGTGACTGGACATGAAATCGATAATGATGGGATAGTGATCACTACCGAGAGGGTCTTACAAGATTTTCCAGTGAAGCGTCAGTGCAATTCCAGCGCTGGAGATTGTTAAATCTACAGCACTGGGTAATTGGTTTGGAATTTGGAGGCGTGTCGGTGAACCATCATTAAGGATGCACATATTCAGTTCGTCCGAGAGATCAATAATATCTCTTCCCAATCTATCGCATGTCGGAGCACTCCACAGACTGTGGTGGGCATTAAAATCTCCAAGGATTAGGAAAGGAGGGACTAATTGCTGAAAAATAGAAAAAAGAATTGATTTTGAGGGTTTGTTGGATGGAGATATATATTTGGATAGGATGGTCAATTCGTAGACTCTAGCGGCTGTCACTTGGAAAGAGCAACCTTCAGGTCTAACATTGATGGGAGAGAATGGTAAGGAGTTTTTGATGAGAAGGGTGGAACCGCCTTTCCATCTTCGCGATCGTCTCGGAGACAATGGTAGCCCCGAAATCCAATATTGGATCGCGGTATCATCCATGTCTCCGAGACGGCCGCAACAGATATAGATTCTTCGTAAAGTGTATTAAGAAGGTCTTCCTTCTTATTTCTAAGGCTATGGCAGTTCCACTAAAGAAGCTTCATCGGAGGAGCCGTTTGTTGTTGAAAGGGAATTTAATGATTGTACTGGTTGATGGGCAACGTTGGATGGTATTTTTGTGTTTTTTTGTAGGAGTGATAATATGAGGTGTAGGACTGTAGTGATAAGTAACAATATTAGAAACAATATTGCGTGGACTTGGACTTTTATGAACGAGACGATCCGAGTCGGAACTCGACTTCCTCTCACTACGTTAAGTCATTTTTTGTTTTTTTTTTGGTTTGTTTTGGCATTGAATTGTGATGAAATCTGCCGCATCCGGGACAGACTCCATCGTTGCTTGTGACGAATATGATTCTCCATCCGGAGGGTCCGGAAGTTTTTCTTTGTCACTCATTTTTTATAAATGAGTAATGCGAGAAACAAACCAAATGTTTGAAATTTAAAAAATAATTGAATAAAAAGTATAAAAAGATTATTGTTACCTTGACTGTGGGTAGAGGAAACACGGCAAAAAATAACAAACTAATCTAAGAAATGTTATATTAATAATAAAAGAAACACAAATTCACCCAGAAAACTGATTTTACATATTTTAAATAAAAGTATGTTAGTTTTAAACCAATTATTTTCACGAGGATTAAAACCAGACCGCCACCACTGCATTAGTCCATAGAAAAAAACTGAAGCGCATTTTACATGACTTATTTTTCGTTAAATCCGGTTGGGCGTATAGACAATTCGAAAATAGAGACTGGAAACGAGTATAATAGTTACTACTTCCAATTTTTGACACAATAACGATTGACGATAGCACCTCCCGGTCGCGTAGTTTGAATTATTTATAAAATTAGATAAATTAAACACTAAAAACTATAATGGTATTTTTTGAAGATGAAAATTTTTAAAAAAAAATTACGAAAAAATTTGATGCGAGATTTTTTTTTTAAATTTTGAATTTTATTTATTAAAAAATATATATATTTTTAAAAATATATTTAAAAAATGCTCGATGTTTAGTTATGAAAATAACTGTGAATCACGTTTTAATTATTTGGAAACATTGTGTCTAAATATAGGTACATATGTTATGTTAATTATCGTTTGACTTATCACCAAACTCTATCACGCGACGTTGTTCTTGAAGTTTGAAGTATGTTATGCGCCATCAAGTCAATGCAGCGCCCTATGCACTATCGGGAGAAGACAATAAAAATAAAATACTATGTATTGAATTGAATATACTTACCTGCTGTTTGAACGTAGCAGACTTTTCTGTTAGTTTTTAGCCGTTACCCCAAAAAATAACATGCTCTTCATTGACCTCACGGATTTCTCGAGTGCTTTTTTATGTTCACATTTCTGCACAACTTTGCGTAGTAAATATGGTACAACGTGTAATATTATGCAGACGGGAGGCGTTAAGTGCTAGGCTAGGTGTTCGTGGAGATCCGTTCATTCGGAAGATCCGCATCAGTGGTTCTGCATCACATAGGGAGAATCATCGACGATTCGCTGATTTGTGGATTAACTTATATAAATGTCACTAGGGAATATCGGACCGAAGTTTATCAGCAAATCCATGATTAGTGACTATGTGAATCTGTGATTCAGTAAACGAGTTGAAAGGTCAGCGTTAATGAACTAGATTCACTAAAAAATGAGATCCGGCCACTCAAACGCCGTAAATGAACGGATCTTTAAGATCCGGTCGTTCACGAACCACCCACTTCTAGGTGCTAGGACTGGATGCAACGGAATACCGAGAGATTCGTTTGTAGTTCGCCGGAGACAATTGAACTAAATTCTGCGCAAATATCTACATCTTTATTATATTCTTATTAGGTAGACATTTATTATACCCATTACGACAATTCTCTTTATAACGTTTCATTGTACGAGTAGATTGCGGGTCATATTTGAGGGTCATGCCAACATCCCGAAATGTAAATATGAACATAGGCAGGTAAACAGTCGAAATTTCAGCACAGATACTTACTTAAGTCCGAGGAAAATTTGGCATGATCAAGTATTTCAAATATGTACTTCTAAGTACTCGGGTCAGGAGTCGGAATAATCGGCGGGCATGTATGAGGAGCTGCACGAATGTGGCTGCAGATTGGTGTCGCGTTCTCTCTGCCTATCCCTGCGGTAAAGCGGCGTGATAGTTAGTTAGTATATTTATTTATTGTGAAATTGAATGTATCAGTTACATTGCGTTATATGCGTACCAAGCTGTTATATAATTTTACATACATTTGCAGAAAAAGAGACAGGAATTTGGAAAAGAGACAGAACACAAGACAGGAGGACAGGCTGAAGGACACTAATATTAAATGCTAAAGGAAATGTGTAGGGAAAATATTATCTACTAAGAGAGCAAAAGAGAAGTAGTACTCTGGGTTGCATACTCCTACTCGTACAAGCTTGTGAAATCTACCGTGAAGATGTATGAGGCCCTCGAGGAGAAACAAAATCCTAGTCCTGTACAAAAAGAGTTATGATTTCAAATAAGAATTCGGAAGCTCTGCAATTCTTTAACAGTAATATGGCATTGGTGGGAAACTGAAATTTAAATTCATAATTAGTTAACTGAATAAAATAATTGTTGTGTTGCGAAGAGCTGGTGCGAATATGTATCACGTTAGCACTGGGAATTGTGCATGTCCAACAAAATGGTACTGGCACCCTACACAGCCTACAGCCTTCAGCCTCGAGCACAGTACAGCTGAGAGGAGTACGACGCGACGTCCCGTCTGAAAAAGCTTTACCAAATGGATATTGAGTCGCCGATTGTCGGACGTGTGAAAGGAAACATCGCATTCATTTGCAAATTGATATTTCTCGCGGGTCATTTTAATGAAATATGTTTCCAGACTCCACGGAGAGGGACCTTTAGAAATCAATTTTCTATCATTATTCGCTTCTTAATTGTGAGGCATTGTCGTCCTGACAGCCGTAGTAATTACTTTCAGCCTGTGGCCCCTCGCTACAGCGCCAGCGGTAGCAGCGGTGTCAGTGACTCCTTCCTCCGAACCGCTTTAATTAAACTGCGGCCATCTTGTTCCACTACACACTTCACACTACACACCTCTCCTCGCTATGAACTATTATGTTACAATGGACTGCGTGAAATAATACGCCCAGTCGATAATAAAGCCATTTTCTATTAACCACACTGTTTACACTGCGTACAATATTACTCGTATTATGCTAAATCCACACTCAATGGACCACTGGACGTTAGCGATGTCATCCCATGTCTCTTTAATCCTTATCCGCACCCATTGGTGCATAGGGGACTGCATCACAGCGATGCAGTGTTATATTAATCGTGTTAGGCAAAGACAGACGACCAGTCGTGCGATTCTGGGTGATATTATGTAGATACATATTGGAGTAAAACAATCACGTTTATTTATTTCACCCCCTCTGGGAATTGAACCCTGGATCTCCAGGCACGGCACGCTAACCACTACATTGCGTAGGCAAACACCAGGATAAGGGTGCGAATTAACTAATAAAATATGAAGTTTCTTCAATTGATTTGTTCGTCATATAGTACTTTTTATAAGTTAATTTGATGTGACTTATTATTTTAATCGAGAATTAAATATAAGAATTATGCGTAAGAAATAGTAATTGCATGTAACTTCACGTTGTTTTTCTCATTATTTTCGGTACCAACTGTATTTTTTCATCTCGTCACAAAAGATTTAGGCAAATTCACACAAAGTGATAAACAACCGTTACGTTTGTTTTACCAGAATGAAGGTTGACGGGAAACCATTGTGTATTGTGTAGTTACTATACGAGTACTGTACTTCCACTATAGTGTATATTTACCAGACCTATTGAAACTAAATTAGCGCTTCGGACTGCACGTATTCACTTTATTATTATATAATGGACGAGTATTCACAAACTTCGACCAGCATTTTCTAACAAAAATTATTTTTGTTATCACTTTTAAGTCGAATTGGTAAAATATCTGCTGGATCTAGCGTCTCGACGCTTCCCGAAAAGGGATGAGTTTATTAATTAATACAAATAAACATGTCATCATTCACTCCTCCCTTGCGAGCAAGCGCCCAGGCGCTCGTACCAAGTGACCCTGCAGAGTTTTAATAATAATAATAATAATTTGGATAGTTTTTGTAGAGCCATTTTCGTAAAATACTACATCAAGGGCGCTTATTAAGACTTGGATAATAATTGAATGATGATGATAATTATAAAAAATAAAAATAAAACGTCATCTGTTACCTACGTAACTCTCGCTATGCCACTGGGGGGCCCGTCGTCTGTAGCACAGCTATGGCTCTGCCGTTGTAAGGGGCAGAGACTCACCGCAGCTCAGTCCGGTCGGCGTAGCCGAACAATATCCACTGGCCCTGAAAAGGGCCTCCGACTTGGGTATCGGTCTAATGGATACCAGACTGAGGTACGGAGAGCAGGATCGCAGGGAGATCGCACTGACTCGTGTGTTGAAGCGTACTCACTAGCCTTGAGAAAGGCTTTCCAACGGTCCGTTGTTGGTGCAGTGAGACGGCGAGTCAGGCGAAGTCCAGCGGCGAATTCTTGAGGCGAAGGAGCGACAGGAATGGTGAAAATAAAAGACCGATTTGGTTTTTACAAAACACACACTAATTTATTTAAGAAATAAGGCTGCATAGCCGGCACGGTTTCATACCGTGTCGGCGTTTCACGGCGCTGTATAACGGTAAAGTACCGTTACTCAGGTAACGGTACTTTTCCCGTTATCCGAGGCTTGTCCGTACGGGCCCCTCTATGCGGGCGACCGCGTTCCCCGCTCCCCGCTCTCCCTTCCGGGCGGGCGGAGCTCAGTCGCCGCATTCGCTCCGTACGGAACACATCAAAATACATATATAAAACGCTTGACAATTTGATGCTTAATGCTACCTTATTTCTATGCTATTCTAATACATATATATATAATAAGTCCAGATGACCGCTACACCTCATAGGAGGCCAGACGTCCGCAACACTCCTCCCGTGCAGCTTCGCTGTACCCAGAATGCAGCAGGACGTGTGGGTTCCTCATCAGGACGTTTCTTTAGCTCGTAGCTCGTTCATGCGATGCGCCGCGGTGTGAAGATCCGAGTGATCTCCCGGCAGCGTCGGGTCCGGGCCGGACATCTCCGGCCGGTCGAGACGGTGCTCCTCGCGAAAATCTCCGTGATTTCCCGGCAGCATCCGAGTAGGGCAGCTCTGGCCGGTCAGAACGATGCGCCGCGCCAGACTGCAAGTGGTCTTCCGGCGGCATCGTTGTCTGGCTGGACAATTCCGGCATGCAAGGGTGATGCGCCGCGAGAAGATTTCTGCGATCCTCCGGCAGCATCCAAGGTGGGCCGGACAGCCCCAGCCGCTCTATACGTTGACCGGATATCTCCCCCCGGTCAAGGCGATGCGCCGCGCCAGAATCCAGGTGGCTCCACGGCAGCATCGGCGGGCCGGACATCTCCGGTTCTGTGATTTGATCTGCGCTGTGATGAGTCGAGCCACGATCCAGGTGGCTCGTCGACGTCATCAGTGGGGGGTCGGACAACAGCTCCGACGTGACGCTAAGATGCGCCGAGCCCCGATCCAGGTGGCCCCTCGGCGGCATCGGGGGTGGGTCGGACAACAGTTCCGACGTGACGCTAAGATGCGCCGTGCCACAATCCAGGTGGCCCCGCGGCAGCATCTGTTTGCCGGACGTCTCCGGCGTCTCGCTATGATGAGCCGAGCCACGAACCAGGTGGCCCCTCGGCTTCATCAGGGGGTCGGACAACAGCTCCGACGAGTCGCTATGATGCTCCGTGCCACAATCCTGGTGGCCCCACGGCAGCATCTGTTTGCCGGACGTCTCCGGCGTCTCGCTGTGATGCGCCGCGCCACGATCCAGGTGGCCCCTCGGCGGCATCCGGGGTGGGTCGGACAACGGCTCCGACCGCTCAAGGCGATGCACCGCGCCACTAAACAGGTGGCCCCGCGGTAGCATCGATGTGCCGGACGTCTCCGGCGTCTCGCTGTGATGCGCCGCGCCACGATGCAGGTGGCCACGCGGCAGCATCCGTGTGCCGGACATCTCCGGCGAGTCGCTATGATGCACCGTGCCACAATCCTGGTGGCCCCACGGCAGCATCTGTTTGCCGGACGTCTCCGGCGTCTCGCTATGATGCGCCGCGCCACGATGCAGGTGGCCCCTCGGCGGCATCAGGGGGTCGGACAACAGCTCCGACGAGTCGCTATGATGCGCCGTGCCACAATCCTGGTGGCCCCACGGCAGCATCCGTTTGCCGGACGTCTCCGGCGTCTCGCTATGATGAGCCGAGCCACGAACCAGGTGGCCCCTTGGCGGCATCAGGGTGTTGCTATGATGCGCCGCGCCACAATCCTGGTGGCCCCATGGCAGCATCTGTTTGCCGGACGTCTCCGGCGTCTCGCTGTGATGCGCCGTGCCACGATGCAGGTGGCCCCGCGGCAGCATCCGTGTGTCGGACAACAGCTCCGACGAGTCGCTATGATGCGCCGTGCCACAATCCTGGTGGCCCCACGGCGGCATCTGTTTGCCGGACGTCTCCGGCGTCTCGCTATGATGCGCCGAGCCACGATCCAGGTAGCCCCACGGCAGCATCTGTGTGCCGGACGTCTCCGGCGTCTCGCTGTGATGCGCCGCGCCACGATGCTGGTGGCCCCACGGCGGCATCTGTTTGCCGGACGTCTCCGGCGTCTCGCTGTGATACGCCGAGCCACGATCCAGGTAGCCCCACGGCAGCATCTGTGTGCCGGACGTCTCCGGCGTCTCGCTGTGATGCGCCGCGCCACGATGCTGGTGGCCCCACGGCGGCATCTGTTTGCCGGACGTCTCCGGCGTCTCGCTGTGATACGCCGAGCCACGATCCAGGTGGCCCCTCGGCGGCATCAGGGGTGGGTCGGACAACAGCTCCGACCGCTCAAGGCAATGCACCGCGCCACTAAACAGGTGGCCCCGCGGTAGCATCGATGTGCCGGACGTCTCCGGCGTCTCGCTATGATGCGCCGAG
The DNA here is from genome assembly GCF_059751285.1 of Brachycentrus maculatus. Classification (NCBI taxonomy): domain Eukaryota; kingdom Metazoa; phylum Arthropoda; class Insecta; order Trichoptera; family Brachycentridae; genus Brachycentrus; species Brachycentrus maculatus. The sequence goes on along the minus strand of NW_028281171.1, from coordinate 264,254 downwards.
CCACGATGCAGGTGGCCCCTCGGCGGCATCGATGTGTTGCTGTGGTGCGCCGCGCCACGATGCAGGTGGCCCCGCGGCAGCATCCGTGTGCCGGACATCTCCGGCCGTTCGCTGTGATGCGCCGCGCCACGATACAGGTGGCCCCTCGGCGGCATCAGTGGGCCGGACAACTCCGGCACGATGCGGCAAACTCCGACGTGATACGCTGCGTGAAGATTCCTGCCATCTCCTGGCAGCATCCCGGCGGCATCCTTCCCTCCTGGGAAAGACTTAACAACTCCTCCAGCCCGACTGGTGGTCCGCTGTAGCTTTGGATGGGTAAGCCCGTATGTTACCGGTCCCAAAGCGGTAGTTACTGTCAACCGCCCGTCCGCTTGAAACACAGGGGAGCCGCTCGCTGCCGTTAACGAGGCGTTATCTAGCCCGATCAACATCCGCGGCCTTACGCCCCCGGCCCGCGCACTTTCTTTGTTCCGGTATGGCAAGTTCATAGTTGGCACTGTCCGCGCCTGAACCTCGTACTCGTTGATGAATACCGACACGCACTGTGAACTCACGGCGTTAACCTTACCACCCAAGGTCGCAATGGCTAAGTTGTTTGCGGCGCCTGTCGCCCCGACCTCGGTTGCTACTCCCTGTTCGATAAGAGTTACTGAGGAGCCGTCATCGAGCAGCGCGTCGATGGATACTTGGCCGCGCGGTCCCTTCAACGTTATCGGTATAACTTTGAAGGTAACTGGTACCTCCTCGGTATTTACACCGGATATCAATACATCGATCGGTGCACTATTGTCCGGATGTAGCAATCGATGATGGCGACCGCCGCACAGATCGCACTTTTCCTCCTTGCAGCTCCTGGATCTGTGTCCCACTTCCAAGCATATAAAACACGCGGAACTAGTGCGGGCGAGCGCCCGTCTCTCACTCAAAGTCTTTGTTTCGAACATATCACATCGTGCGAGTTTGTGCGCCCCATCGCAGCACGCGCAACTTTCTACAGTACACACAAACACGTGTCGCCTCTCTCGCGCTACAGCCGGTTTCTCGCGGTTTGTGTCTCGCTGTTATTTTGGCTGGCCCGACCATCTGGTCGATGCCCTTTCCCCGGTCCAGGGGGAGAAATCGGTTCGCCCGGGCACTGTTGCTTGCACCGGACCGCCTCGATCCATCGTCCTGGGTAGCGGGAAGAGTGAGGGGGCGTCATCCACCCACTCTCGAACCGGGTCACGCTCTCCCGGTCCTCTGTTGTCGCTGTAGGTACGCCTTACGTAGCGCTCCTGCGCTCCGCGTCTTCCGGACTCATCCGGGTGATGCTCGTACGCTGTTGCCGGGCCGTGAGCCTTTGGCCTCGGCGAGTGTGTGTAGGGCGTCTCTCTAACCGGGTTGTCTGCCGGTGCTCGAGAAGCTGAGCCGGAGTCCTCCGGCCTAGGCTCGCTACGGGAAGAATAAGCCGCGTTCCCCGTAGCAGAAACCCCTCCAAGCGACGCTGCATTCGCTGCTTGCAGCCGGTCGATCATTTCCCTCAACTCTGCGTTCCGTTCCTTCTGCCTCCGGCTGTTTTCGGCCATCTCATCTAGCTGACGGCACAGCTCAGCGCCCGTGATGGTATGAGTGGACGAAACGGAGGCAGCATCCTCTTCGCGGCCCTCGGGATCCATACCGGCGTTGCGACCCGATCGCAAAGAAGCCGGCATCGTAGCTGTAGACGGGGGGTCCAGATCCGGCTCGAAGGACCAAATGTTACTGACGTAACTCTCGCTATGCCACTGGGGGGCCCGTCGTCTGTAGCACAGCTATGGCTCTGCCGTTGTAAGTGGCAGAGACTCACCGCAGCTCAGTCCGGTCGGCGTAGCCGAACAATATCCACTGGCCCTGAAAAGGGCCTCCGACTTGGGTATCGGTCTAATGGATACCAGACTGAGGTACGGAGAGCAGGATCGCAGGGAGATCGCACTGACTCGTGTGTTGAAGCGTACTCACTAGCCTTGAGAAAGGCTTTCCAACGGTCCGTTGTTGGTGCAGTGAGACGGCGAGTCAGGCGAAGTCCAGCGGCGAATTCTTGAGGCGAAGGAGCGACAGGAATGGTGAAAATAAAAGACCGATTTGGTTTTTACAAAACACACACTAATTTATTTAAGAAATAAGGCTGCATAGCCGGCACGGTTTCATACCGTGTCGGCGTTTCACGGCGCTGTATAACGGTAAAGTACCGTTACTCAGGTAACGGTACTTTTCCCGTTATCCGAGGCTTGTCCGTACGGGCCCCTCTATGCGGGCGACCGCGTTCCCCGCTCCCCGCTCTCCCTTCCGGGCGGGCGGAGCTCAGTCGCCGCATTCGCTCCGTACGGAACACATCAAAATACATATATAAAACGCTTGACAATTTGATGCTTAATGCTACCTTATTTCTATGCTATTCTAATACATATATATATATAATAAGTCCAGATGACCGCTACACCTCATAGGAGGCCAGACGTCCGCAACATCATCAATCTGTCTTGGGATGCCGAAAGGACTGAGTCTGGAGCGAGGAAAAGATGAGCCGACAAATCGTAACACCTTCTTCTCGGTCCTCATGGGCTGGAGAATGGCCAAGATGTTGGGCAGGGCGCCTTCCTGAGAGCAACTTGTTGAGCTCCTCGTCATTGTGGATGGCCAACTTCCAACAGCCAGCCTACCACAGTGCCAACGGGACGCAACCAACGCTTTTATCTTCCTTTTCCGCCCTTCCGTGACCCGACACGACTGTTTTGTCACTGAGGTTTTCTGCTTTCGCTGGCGTACGAATGGGAGATGGCGTAATTGTGGTATTTAAGGTTACCGTTCTATTTTATAAAATTTAACCGATTAAGCACATGTTCCAGGATCGGTATTGTCTATTGCATATCGTTGTTATATTTTTATTGCAATCATTTATCCCCAAGAAGGACAAGGGATAAATAGCACTACGATCACTTGCACTTAACACAAGGCACTTATCGTCCATTCCAACATGTATTCATTCGGATTGTTAGAATTGTATCATGCTGGCTCGTACCCGCATTGCTATAAGAATGAGGCGATGATGATGATGCAGTTGATGCACTTGTAACAGTTAAAGCTTACCTTTAGAAAATTATAGCTTTTATCCATTTAAAATTAACATCAATCACAATGATGTAAATATCTAGCGAAAATGAAATAAATGTTAGAGCGTGGTTCGCTCAGTTGCCTCATTGGGCGCTCGAGGAACCACACATCTAGTAAACACGAATAATTATTTATAATGAGAAATGGCCCCGATCAATCGTCTAAATTTTATTCTATTAGAAAAGGAAATACCTGCGGTTAGTGAGGAGATAATTTAAGAACGAATTTTTCGATTTCACTCAGATTATCGCGATAAAGTGCCTAATGGTTTTCTCAATTTTCATCACATTTCCAAGAAAGAGGGGTGATATGGGCGGTATGATCCACCCTTTATTTTGTAAACACTTTTTATGCTTTATATTATTTTTATGTGCAGTAACTGATTTGATAATATAATATATGTCGCTTCCATCGTTCCTCAAATTAATTCTCGATTTGTGCATACATTTATTGACAACGAAATTCAATTTGCATTTTCCTCATGTAGGACGTGCTCTTGGTCCAGTACGAGGTATCTATTATCTGAGATATTACGAGTAGAAGAATATACTTCTTTTAGCTTCGTGTGTTCCCTTAAATAAAAATAAATTAAAAATGCATATCGGTACCTACTCACATACTCTGCACTTGAAAATCAAGTTTATTTATAAATATATATGTATATGTACGTAGGTACATACATAAAAAAAATCTATTTGATCTCTACTTTACTGATGGCATCAATTGGATGATTTCAAGAACCAGAAGTTATTAGTTATTGATTTTAAAAGCAATCGAGAGGATTCTGTTACATTTGAATATATGGTCATTTGATCCATTTTAAGATTGGTCATTTTTTCTCAGTATTACTATAACGTGTCTCATTTGTATTCGATTGGTAGACAAACATATCTTATTCGGAAAAATCAGAGATTTTAAAATAAATGGTAAATGTTCAATAATATCTTACTAGTAATGCATGTGATACCGCAGGATGACTAGTAAAACTTTTTCATTTAGTGCGGTTTTTTTTATAATTCTTCCTCTTAACGCAATAATACCGGCATATAATTTACTCTATTCCTGGTTTTTTCTTTCTTAAGAGTAATCGATTCATAAACTACCGTGCTCATCCAAAAATATGTAAGTTAAAAACTTGCCAGTTGATATTAGCGTTTTTGGTCGCTTTGAGCGGATTTGCCGGTTGCTGACGCCAATTTGACTCTCTATTGTTACAAACCATACAGAAAATCCCTTTTATTGCGGTGAAACAGCTCCAAATAGTGCTCTGAATCGTCGACCCGTTGTTGTTTTTGATCGACAGATGCGACACTTCAAACTGAGTTTTCTCATGAACGAATTTTGGTGCAAAATGGTGAATACGCTACCTTTTGATACCTTTATGGTGTCAGGCATCCTTCGCAACTTTAATTTACGATCGCCCAAAACTATTTTTCTATCCCAGGAACTTATTGAGTGATGGTTATGTAATCGTATACACGTAGGTACGTATGACGATTCAAAGGATGCAAAAAACATCATTTCGTTATATATTCATATTTTTGAAGTTAAGCGATCATTGTTTTCCGCAATTTCAATTCTGGAAATATAACGGTCGGGCAATATGACTGGTGTACGAGTATCGCTAAATTAGGATAATTTGTAGTTTGTGTATGTGTAGGCAATTGTGTTTTATTAGCACAAGACGAGAGATATCTTAGTATTATAGCTTTATTGCCGGCGCGGCGCTTGGAGTACTGACTACGCAGGCACTATTTACCAGTAACATAACATTTTATTACTGCCCCGTTGTTTCCCAGTAATGAAATAAAGACTGACTTATTACATTCTTTATCTGAGAATCTATGCGGGCACATCCCTGTACGAGTACCATAATATGTACCTATATGCTCGTATGCTGTGAACAGATTTGCTAGCAGATTATATATACACACAAACTTGTAATTTCCATCAAATGGTTCAAGTATATGATTTCTTTATAAATAATAACTCCACCAGTCGTGTTGGTTTACCAAAATACCGTTTTTGCAGATTATTTTTTAAAAGGTAACGTTAAAATTGTTATCTTTTACCAATAAATATTGTTGTTTTCAGACAATGGATTGTAGCAGCCCCATTTGAAAGCTATGGTATTGTAATTACGATTACATTGGGGAAGCTTTAATTGAGGTTCAAAAATGTTTTAAAAAATATATCAAAACGAAGTTTCGGCTAGTGAGTAACTTATGCCCTTATGGGTAGTATGGAAATGTAGAGAACATGATTTTACAACTCATTATGTTGAAGTCACGAACTGAAATGATTAGAAATCGGAAAATAACGTCAATTGTCAGTCGGGCTAAGCGACGTTTACCAGGTAGACATGGTTATAAATTTTACAATACTTTAAAAAAATGATTTTCGTATTTAGTTCTAGTAAAAAATAGGATTTTTTTAGGCCAGAAATTTATATTTTTAATGATTTTTCTCACATTTCGTGGTTATAATAGCTGTACAATATCTCTTTGAAACAAAATAAAGAAATAATATTTATGTCTTCGTCGAATTGTCAAAAAATGGTTGTTTCGAACACGATTTTTTTATTTAAAAAAATAGACGTTTTGTTATTTATATATCAGTTATCCACCTTATATGTAATATTTAATATCGCCTTCGGTCTCGTTTGACGAGGATGAAATAGTATAGCAGACCCAATTGTCGCATTTCTCACAGAGACTCGTATCATTCTTAATTATAAATTTATACCGGCACCTATAAAGTCCAGCTTCCGCCGCGTTGTAATTATTTGGGAGGATATTGTCGCACTTAAAGGGTCACTAATGTTTTAAATACTCACTTCCGCAACTCTCCCGCCTATTTTTTTGTTGGTATTATTAAAAAAAACAATTATATGTTTTGCATGTTGGATATTAGTCTTTAGTTTAACTAATAACGTATATATGATGAATATTTGTGTGGGTGTAATTAGGTATGTGAATAGATGGTATGGTTATGGTATGGCTATGGAGCGTCGTATATAGTGTTACTTCCATGCTGGTGTGGAAATTGTCCCGATGAAGAGACGGATACGTCTCGAAACTAGTAGTCTAGAATCTCGGTGACTGGTTATGTACCTACTGACATAAGAAATATTTTGAATATGTCTTACACATGAAAAGTGAACAGTTATCAGGCAAATTACAAGGTGTTGCAAATCTTATTTACACATATGCATATTAATTTTACCAAACATACTAATGCTATACTTTTTTAATGCAAAAAATCGTATTACTATAAATCAAATTTCATTAATGTACTACAATTAAAATACGTTTTATTTACAATTAAGTATTAAGATTTTATTTATAGTAGGTAAGTACTTTATTGCGTTATAATTCATGGCAATTATTTTGAATTATTTATGTATTTTTAAAAGTTGATTTGTAATCTATCGGGTAAAACGTAAATAGTATGCGTGGTTATAAACAAGGGCAAGATTTGAAGAGACTCTTTCGATTTGGCAAGTAAAGTTAAAGGAGAATAATCTGTTAAAAAAAAAACACAGTACAGGGATAGTAACGGTTTTAATTAGATGAGTAATAGTAATAATTAGGCAAGGCTAAACTCCTTGCCTAATTATTACTATTACTGATCACGTTTAACAAAATGATAGAATTCTTAAAACAAGTTTTAAGAATTCTATCATTTTGTTAAACGTGAAAATGGAAACTCGCTCTTAAAATATACTATCCTGCCAATAAATAACATGTGGTAAAGTTGATCGTTAAATATATTTGTGAGACGGATTATGGAGATTGACATCAGCTCAAATTCTAGTTGACAGTAATATAAATAAGGTAAGGCTTTTGTTAAACTGTCTCGTATTTACAACTGTACGAGTGAAGTAGGTAGGTTCATGCGAAGGACTTATGGTATTAATATTCCATTACCAATAAATTCCGTTAATGATTACTTAACACATATCCGACAAACTAATGTTATTACCGACATCTCATTTGGATTCACTGACAGCGGCATGGTTTATATTTGTAGATAACTCATTTTGCAGTTATGAATAGCGTGATTTGTAAGTATTTAAATAACATTTTAAAGTTAATCTGTCAGTTGTTGGTAAAGCTGTGAGTTGAATCTAAGCATGTATATTTATTGGATATAATCATCATAACCGATAAAACGCACTAACGGATTTCGAAGTAACAGGTTTTTATGGTACTTACCTAAATAATGTTCGAATTTGATACCAATTTTCAATCGAAATTATATAACGACAGCTGGAAGATAATAATTTAAATCGGATTTTTTCGTTCAATTATTTTGAAATTTATATAATATTTACTGTATTCAGTATTAATTCAGTAATAACTCATTCAGTGCTTTTTTATCATAAATTTAATATACATGTAGTCGTTACCAAAAGTGCTTCATATTTTAATTGCAGTCATATGCTATGTGCTATTATACGACTACAATAAAGTGATCATTGAAAGCATCGTTTATAAATCACAATAATTGATATATCGATATTTAAAAAATATATATTATGTTATTCTACAAATAAACAATGGTTTTCTTTTATATCAGTTTAATAAACGACCGTATTTAAAAACAAAATGGTTTTAATTTTTTTCTGATTGGTCAAGGAAAATCTTTATAGATTGTTTTTGGTATATTTAAATTGTGCAGAAAAGCGTCAGAGCCCCTTCTGTATTTGGCACATACTATTGGGACAAGTATTGTAGTATACCGTCAATTTGCCAAGTACGCGAAGCTGGATTTACGAAATGAATATTTCGCGAAGGTTGTGTTTATCAGCACATTATGATGTTATTAGCTGAATAACAGGGACTTATTATCGGTACATGCAGCATCCCTTCCGGTGCTGCCGATGTGCTGTGGGGAAGGTAAGTGGCAGGAAGGCCATTACAGACTCAATCTGACGCTAATTACTTTCATATTTCTGGAACTCCCTACTTATTTACCTTGTGCATTATATAATAATCTTTTCCGCAGATCAAAAGGGCTACACCTTATTATAGAAACACAGGAAAGGAGCTATTTTAGTTGTTAGAAACTTACGCGGGATAACCTTATAATGAAAGGCAGCATCACTCGGCACGCCGCAGGAAAGCGATCATTTTTACTTTGATCGTACTTAAAATCAAAACATGTGTTTTCTATCGTTTTATCCTTTGCAAAACACTTTCATTTATGTTTTTTTATTATCTGATTTTTATTATTACTCATAATTATTGTTTCCATTACTGTTTTCTGTATTTGTTTTTTGTATGGCCTTTAAGACACAATGGACGGACTAGATGTGTGAGGAATTACAGGTGGAGTCGGAAAACTCGCCAATTACTGACCTCAACCAAACCAAAGAATATTGAGTTCCTGGGACACATCACGAGTAGAGGAAGTGGAGTACGACAGCGGAAGCATTGGCCAGAAAGATGTCCTGGCTGACAACATCAGGCAGTGATTGAGTTGGGATTCAATGTGCCGAGGATCTTACCCTGACGAAGTACCGTATTTTTATTTTATTAACACTCATATTTTGAGCATAAAACATCTTTTAATAAAATGTATTTATGTATATTCTTATTTGAAGAAAATATGAGACTATAGACAACGAAATTCCATTCTAATCCATCTTATATTGTTAGATAGGTACTTGTCTTCACAAATTATTATTTTACATAAATACATTGGCCTTTTCGATCCATATTATTTGAGCAATTTTTTTAGTGCTTATTGTATTATGTGTACATTATAATTGGCGAAAATAACTATAATGAACATGTAGATAAATATATAAATTTACGTTTACAATTTCCATACATTTTCCGCTTAAAATGTATGGCATGTGTAATCAAGTCTTTTTTTCAATAATTTTCGACCTAGTTTACTTTTGTCCGCACGTGATTATGATGTAGACAGGGCACAGAGATGTATGCCAAATAAAATTAAATTCCTTTATTGCTCTTGCTCTAGTATCTGAAGCGATATATTATAATTTGCAATCGCGATGTTTTCTTCCACCGTATCGTTTTTTCTACTCAATCTTCCAACACATATATAATTTCCTCCGGACGCGGAGTGATTGATTATTATTAGAATATCGGTAGTTTTGAAGTTCATCGCATTTACTAAAAGCTTTATACTTATTAGTTTCGCTATAAGTTTTGTTTATCGTCCAAGAATGACGGATTTTTAAAAATTCCCTTTTTGTTGATCGATTTTTTATACGTTTGTGATTTTTTAATTTGTTTTTTGAGGTCGTAGTAAAAACATCACCTTCAAAGCCCGACTACAAGATTGTATGAACGGAAAAGTGACACCGGAGGCTTGTCAACATGAACATATTTACATCTTTTTAAAATCGATAAATATTATGTTCATCGAAAGTTATATTATTAATTTAAATATTTATTACAAGAAAACATCTAAATATTTAAATAATACCAATTTTATGAAAAGAAAAATATAATATAAACATTTATACTATAGACGTTAAAATACAATCAGAATAATACAAATATAGTACAACATATAAAAGCTAATGAAATAGTATCACTTATAAAAATGAAAAAAGTCGTGTATTATATACACATAGTAAAGTTGTGTATTATACATATCACTCACTCCTTTCAAGAACGTCATAGATAAAAAATCGTCAATTTTCAGTGGTGCGTGTTTTCGGAATGCTCAGAAAATGTACTATATCCCAGCAAAAGAGGCATATTTTTAACTTAATATTTACCCGCTACAGGGCAGAGAGTGTTGTTTTTGCATTTTGAAGAAAAGGTATTGTTTACTTATTTTTTCAAATATACTAAATATTTTTCAAATGGAGAAAAAACCTTCAGGTTTTATCTAAAAAGATCTGTTGTACAGTTAAAAGTTCAGTAAGTGGCTTGATATTTATTTTTAATACATTGTATTATATTTTTAAACTTAAAAAACGTTCTCCTGAAAAATCAATTTTTTTTATTTATGACGTTCTTGACGTCACTCCTTTCATATCGATATATAAGTTAGTATGAATAAATGCAACGTCTAAATAATTACTTTATATATAATACTACACAATGAAAATGGTTTTTGTCTGTCGTTAAATATTTTTTCAAGCATTTTTTTAATAAAAGGTTGAAATAATAAAGGTAATAAGGTTTTTATAATTTTATTATTTGAAATACTATGGATAATTTTTATCTCGCATGTATTATTTCTTTGTTTGTTCCGTAGGTAACTTTTCATTTGGAGACTGTTATTCCCAACGAAACGGAACGTTAAACCGCAACATGTAAAGTGATGGATTTGCGCTCTAAATTAAATTATTTTGCGCATGTTTTATTTGTATTTATTTAATAACAGTAAATAACATATTTGGAATGGACCGCTCAATTTCACGTTTTTTATATACTCATGCCATAAACATAATTTATTGAAAACTTAAAGTAAGTTATTATTGTAGTTTGTAGTGCTAGATAAGTGAAGCAGTGATTTTGAAATTATTTTGCATCGAAACGTAATATTTTCATGCATATTTCTTTCATCATAATCTCTTTACATACGAACGATGTATTTATACATTTTGATATAAAAAAATTACGGTAATAACCTTTTATAAAATTTCATTAACGTCCTTTATTACAAAACCTGTCATATATTTTTTTTGAGTATTGAATTTAGAGACTGAAATAGATGAAAAAAAAATACTTCTTAAAAATACAATCGATGTAATAAAATTTGGTCTATGATTTTTATTGTAATATTTATACTTTTAATTTTTGTGTAAAGTTTTTATGATTATTTGCCTAAACGTAGATATAATTTTGAAAAGACAAGATTATCCTTCTTGACCTTGAAACTATAGATACATAAATGTTTTAAAAACTATTTGGGTCGGGAATATATATTTTTATAATTAATGACTTACTATAAATATCGTTGGATTGACCTTCATAAAAACTCGGTCTATTTAGATAATAATAAAACAAAAACCCTGCATTAGTAGAAGCATCCTGTCAGATGTGGATTAACGAAAAAAATATATTTATGATAATGTAATATACGTGCTTTTTTAAACTGGTTCTACGGGATACTGCATGTTGATTTGCATAATATTTTGAAGATAGGAAATTCAATACGTTGAAATATTTAGGTCACGAAAACATAGAATTATGCATGGTATACTTAGTGGTTAGATGGCTTTAAACAATATTTTCAACATAATTTATAGCATCTATGAAAAAATATGACTTCAATCTATCTTCAGAAAATACCATTACATGCCAAATGCGTTTTTGGAGTTCTCGATACAGAAAAATAATGTAGTTTGCGTGTAATGATAACATAATCAGAACTTGATGGGAATGATTGAAGCGTGAGAAAAGTTGTAAAGTGTGACTCGGGACCCTATACGCGACTTCATATGCATATTCCTGTACGCTTAATAAATTTATTTATAAATAGACTGTTCACTTTAAAACACAAACGGTATTTTCTATTCAGTCAATGATTAATTTGTGGACGAATTTCAATTAAATAATCAAATATGGGTATGTTTAGTTAGACTTATAAATTTATTGTGATTTTTAATAAACTCGGTAATAACCATTACAAATTTTCATAATCAAAACAAGCAGTGATGAAAACCTTTGTTGAAAAGAAATTAATATTTGTTTCAAAGTACATTAAATTAGTATCGATAGTTTCTGTAGGATAGATACGTGGTTGAATATTTGAATCGAAAGACTAATACGATGTTGAAGAAGAAGTACATATGTGTATAGAAAAATATAATAAGTTTTGATGTTGGAAATCACATTTAGTGTAACTTAAAATTCATAGAAATAATCTACAAAATATATCTATCAATTTCTCAATGTGCGAAATTATTTGTAATAGCCGTTTGAGTTCTTGTACAGAGCCCCGTGTCGTGAGTCGCCACACTGGCTGATGTAGCTGACTGTGGAATATCCGAAATGTCCAATTTGTTGGTAAATAGTTCGCAATTTGTACTCAGCCCACAGTTCCACAGTACACAGTCCCCCGCAGAGACATTTACCTCGTTTTACCTTCATTATTGTACCTACGTACAAGTGGAAGTACATAAGTAATGCAGAGAAATAAACCATCTACTCTACATATTTCTGTAGTTACTAAATATGTAGTGATACTGTGTAAATGCCTTTATTTTTTTTGAGCTTTTTTTTTATTTATCATAAATATTTTTTTTATTAATCATTTAGATTTATTTTTATTAGATCTATATACTGTATACGGCATCTGCCTACCAAATCAAACAGCTAAATATTATATTATGTGGTATATTTATGTGGAAAAAACTATAAAGTTGTTATTTTATTATATTATATAATATAAATAAAACCAATTGGCTATTTACACTTTTTTGGAATAAAAAGACCATCGGCACGTAAAACCCGATTTACAAAGAAAATGTTGTGCGTATTGCCTAAAAACGGGCGCAGAACAGCGAAGTAAGAAAACATAGCTTTTAGCCGTGAATCCGGTATACAGTTCCCACTGTTCTACCTTTATTTGCTTATCAGTAATGTCCTTCATTCTAAGTCTCTTCACTAACGTAATCTTTATTTCATAAAATTAGTCCACTCCAGATCCAAAACTCAAGGACTTGTCACCCTCCCTTTATAAAATCAACAATTGAATTATCACTTTTTTGATGCGGTGCTTTTTGCATCAATTTTAGGTGCTGATCATTTGCCAGAGAAGAAGAAGAAGAATCCTGTATAGTTATGTTTATTTTGATCCGTACCTGTTCACTAGTTTCTGATAAATAACCAACAATCCTTGATACGCGAGTATTTATACATTTAGGGTTTTATTTGTAGAACTCAATTTCAATTTATATATTAAATGTTAATTGTTTCGCCTAGTTATGGCGTTTTCAACCGAAAAAAATGAATGAAGACATTCATTCATTTGAAAATGCCATAACTAGGCCAAACAACTGTCACAAAATAAATTTTTTATGTTTAAAAAAATAATATTATACAACTTAGTAGACTCAAAAAATCAGTGTTTGATTTTAACATTTAATATATAAAATACGCGAGTATCTTATTTTATATGTGTTTCAATTAACAACAATAACAAAAAGTACGAATGAACACTGCTAATTTTAATATTTATTTAACGATTATCCTTATTTCAGATGTGATTCTCACAAGAATGATTCTAATACAATACCAGTTTCCTTTTTATTTCATTAAAAAAATGAGGAGTCTTTATTCAATTTATGAATAAATGTTTAGTCATTGCAATTACAAACTAGAATATAAAAGACTACGAAACAGGTAGACATAGACAGGGCAAAACCCAAAATCAAATACGATTTTTTTGGAATATTTCGCCACCAGCTTTTACGGAGAAATAAATAATATTACAATCGTAAAATAATAATTGTGGAAGAAATATAATTTTGTCTTTTAGTTATGTTATTTATTATCTTAATCAGCAGATGACAAAAACACTACTTCTTTTTCTTCTAACCTTTATCCCCACCCAATGGTGCATGTAGGCAATGTGATCACTCCTGCGCTTAAGGGGCCAGTCCAAGGTAACACCAAATAGATATTAGTGTAAAATCACTAATATTTATTTTCACCCCTCCTCCCGTGAATCGAACTCGGGACGTCCAGCACGGAAGCCAAACGCGCTGGCCATTACACTGTAGAGGCGGACAAATATATATATTTTTAAATATGCAAAATGTATTATTTACAAAAACGATTTATATGGACTTTTCGGTATAAAGTTATATTTCACCGGGATTTGTGAAAACGCGCCACTGTTAAAATACAAATAAAAATAAATCAAACAGATACATTTTCGTAATAATTTTATTTTAATGACCTGAAATGCAATGATTTTCCGAAACCGGTAGTCACGAATAAGTGTTTATAAAAGTGGTAGTACACAAAGTAAACATTGGATGATAAGGAGAGTGTTTTTTTATTACCATACCACAAAGTTATCATGCTTTTAATATACAAAAAAAAGATACATTTTGCCTTAATTCAGTACTTAAGTATAAGTATATTATTTTGAGAAAATAAAAAGACTTTGTTTTTGATCCACTCACATTTTTATTAACAACCAACTAGTTTCGGCAACAACTTGTTGCCCTCTTCAGGGTTTAATTTATAATATTCAAATTCAAAACGTAAGTATAATTGTCCCTTGAGCATCGCGCATCATTTCTCCACACGGACAAGATGCGCAAACCTGCGCTGCATCCAGTTGGTACGGTGCGCGCTGTACGTCCATTTCAAGGCTATATAAAGCGCAGGCCGAGCGGGTTTCGCGTCTACTCCTCCGCTGGATCCGGCGAGGTCAATGTCACAGCAATATACACCTTCCGCCACGTTAGCCCAAGGCCCGCGTTCCACAGTGCCCGAGAACAAAGCCACCATCCATCAGCGGACGACTCTTCAATCAAAACTTTTACGTGTTATTGATTTTTTGTGAACCCGAATTTCAATTTAATTTTTTTTTATTGTGCCGAGGACCTTTCGGTCGAGTCACGTGGAAAATAAGGTAAGTCAGACATTTAATATAAATCGTACAATTTGATTATAACGCTATACATATATATTTTTTGATATCGTTTGAAACGAGATTTTTTTTAAATGGCAGTAACTTTATAGACATATATTTACTATTTTTTAGAATATTTAAATCTTAAATAATTAAGATATGTACGTATATCAGATATCTTTTCTAGACATGGCATTTTATTGTATATTTTTTAAATAAAAATATATTGGGTTTGAGAAAATGGAATCTCTGCTGGAAAAATGGAAACTTTATATAGCTGCTGTGCTGATAATATGGTTGATTGGAGATGAATTTGATCACACATGAACCTGTTCCCTGAAGGGCGAGTAAATGTAGCATCTCATATTTTTGTTTAGTTTATTTGACGTATACGACACTCAAAAGGACTGCAATCAGATGCACTGTAATCAGACCGTTTGATTAGAAGTAGTAGATGCAATTAGCTACATATTATATATGTTTCTAGCTCATTTCAAGTTAAATATAATTCTAAATATTTAATTCACTTACTTAATAATAATGAACCATAAAAATAGTGTAGGACATTGGTAACATAAACCAAGCTAGAACACAAAATGCCGAACCCTCTTCTAGTGGAACGGTAGGTCTGTTAATGACAGTCAACATCCACCTTCTCCTGAGGAGTTTTACGTGGTTTCCTCCCAGCAATAAGCAAATGCTGAGAGGTTCCTGATTGGCCCACACAAGATTATCCCTCCTGTTGCCAACATAGATTTAAATAAAAACATATATATTTAGTTATAATAAACAAAAATCTACTTAATGATCTATGAACCTTGTACATGATAAACAAGGTAAATAATGAATGCGATTCCATTTTTTTTAATGAACCAGGTTGAACCTTAAATATACAGATAAAGTATACATCTGAGATGGACATTGTTTACTTGGATGGGTAATTTATTTTATAGACTGGTCCCTTCGACAGAAAAAAAATAGCTTAATGTGTTATATCGAGAAGGATGATAATCTCATGAAAAGTATATGTAACATGATCAGAAAGATACACAGTTCTCCACGTGATATTTTGTTTCTGGGGATGTGTAGGATATTACTAGTGAAAGAGAACGTGGATTTGTGTGCTCATTATACTTAGTCTATTTATTTAGATCGGGAATAAAGTTATTTTTTATATTAAATTAATTCTGCAGTCGCTCCAGACGGTCAAAAGTTTGATATTAGAGCTAAGTTAGAAATTTTTCGCATGGAAGATTGAGACATACTCATTGTATTTAGAGTTTGATGTGAGAGGTATAATAATATCAGAGAAATAATAATAATAATATAATAATACTTGAAAGCGGTCAGGTAAGAAGTCGAAAAAATCGGCGGGCATGTATGAGGAGATGCATGAACGTGGAAGAGGCGAAGAATGTTTACAAAGACAGAGTGGTGTGTCGTTCTATTCTCTCCGCCCACCCCTGCGGGAAGCGGCGTGATGGTTAGTTAGTAAGTTAGTTTTTAGTTTGACGTCAAATTATAACTTAACTACGCAATACGCATTTGCAATTTGTCGATACAAAGTAATGTGTATAAATGAATATATCTGTACATAATAAAAACTATATGAATCAGTTAAGCTTCGTTGTTCGTCCTCGGGAGTAAAGATTCACGTACAATAGAAACAGTTGACCGCATTTCGACTGCATTCTGACCAGTTTTTATATAACTCGATGCATCACTTAGTACTACGAGTACGTACTCGACACCACAATCAACATTATTTTATTTCTTATGTCAATTGATCGTACGTAACACACATTACAAGGAAATATTTTTTTACAAACATTAATTCGGTACTGTACTTTAAAAAAAACAACGCATTTTACCGTTAAAGTTTGACAGTTGATATGTGTATGTATGAGAAAAATAAGAAGTGTTCTTATGAAACACTTTTCTCCGCTCTGTATTTATTGAGAACTTAACTGTATATTTCGAAGGCCAATACCAAAATACATATATTTACGATAAATACGATTGCATAAGAGTTTACATATTCCCAATGTACACACTACACAAGTACAAGTACCACACACTGAATGTATGCCGAACTGTGCTATGTCGTGTTGTGTAGAATGTACTGTGCGGGGGTCTAGTTTGTAGTCTGTACGTAATAAAAAGCAATAATTCGATAAGTCTCGATTTACCGTTACTAGGAATACCAGTTTTGGAGCTGTGAGAAAAATTTACTCAAATTTCTCAGCAATATGTTCCGATATACATCACGAGCACTTGGTCATCGATCTATGAATAGAGTTTAGTACATCTCTACATGTCTATGTATGCATTGCTTTAGTGGCCAGTAAGTGTACGTAGTTTGTTTTAGTGCCTCTCCTAGGTTTGTCAAATAAAATCTCAGATACATCCCCTTACAGAAGAGGAGTATTTTAAACGAATTTGTGGTAAACTGATCTGGAAACCTCGATGACAAAAAATGAGGGGCTGAGGAAAGAGTGGACAATTTGTGTTAGATGGAGATTTTTTTATTAGAAGGTTAAAGGCTTTTTCATATTCCTTTATCACAACAGAAATTTCTAGCCATTTCTCCCCCATGTCCTACTAGAAATGATGTTAATTTCTACTTCCTCCTTTCAATTTTAGTATTTTCTGCCAATTTATTGATTTTTAAATAATCTAAATCATGGAACAATTATTTCAAGGGGACGCAAACCAAAAAAGTTTTGGAACAAGTGGTCTGAAGAATAACAAAAATAAATATAAAGAGAGCAATTAAATTTAAAACAAAGCTTTTAATATAAAAGTTTCCTGCAAAATAATATTCAAAATGATCTGCATATAGAAGGTTGAGTGGGGGGGGGGAGGGGTGACAAATGTTAGTCAACAAAAATACATATGTGAACTGATCATTGATCATATTTCATCTTGTCAATATAAACAAATGAATTACTATGAAATTTCACCAAGGTCGATATGTTCAATGGTGAATTTTGGACAAATAAAGAATTACTAGAAAGAATCGAGAAAACTCTATAATTATCGACCTCAATCATCCATAGGAATATTGAGTATGTACCCGGGACATATAAAGCATGACCGGTAGCAACTTCTCTAGGGAATAATCCTAGATACAGCGGAGGCCAAGAGTCCTTGTTCCAGAACGTAAAGCGGACCGGGATTCAACGAGCTGAGGATCCGCATCGTCAGCATGACGACCTAGTAGTATTAAGTTTCAATAATGATACGGGTACTTTACCTCTTTGCTTAATGAATAGTAAATGGACTTTTAATACTAAGTTACATCTCTGTTCAAAATTTGACGAGATTATAGAGGAGGCGTTTTTAGTTTTCAAAGCAAATTCGTAATGGGAATCTGATAGAAGCAAAAGATGTAATTCCATTGTTTCGTGAAGAACTTTAAGTTGCATTAACGTCACAAGTAATGAACCGAGTGAACAAGCACGCGAGCTATCGAGAGGCCCAGTGATTATGTCGACTCGCGAACGTGATAATGGGACCGAAGAGCGGAAAATGAAAAGAAATTATAGAGACAATCGTACCGTGTAATGTGAAGTACCGGGTCGTGGGAGCGCACTAATCCTACCTTCTTCATCGCCGCATCTTCCTCGCTAACAGGGTTCAGCAGAGGTGACCAACGGTGAGGCGCTCAACTCACTCCGAGGCAAATCGATGTCATAACGGTACACAGTTTAATGAATCCGGTGATAGGTGCTGAGATTCAATTTGACTAATTAGATAAAACGTAAGAAGAAGAGAAAGAAACGGGAAACTGGAATGGAACTCGATTAACAGATAACGAATCTATTACATTTGATGCGTTTTGTCGGTCGTGTGCAGTAAATTAGGCACTTAGCTACCTAGCTTTCTTGGCCCTTCTGGCGGTTTGGGTTCTGTGGGGCATATTGAATGTTTGTGGTCTTAATATGTTTATTTAAGACCACATATTAAAAGTTTGTGGTCTTAAATAAACATAAAAAGACCTTAAAGTTTGTGAATACTTATAGTGTGTTCAACTGTTTATGCGCAAATGCTGGATTTTACCTACAAAATGCTGTAAACCCTGTAAGTAGTAAAAGACCAGATTTTCACATTCTCACGTAACATATCATATCTATACGTTTTGAGATATCAACAAATCTAGTTTTCGATAAAGATGAAAATTATATAAAATGTATTAAGATTTTTAAATCGTACGATAAGATTTTAAACTTTAGTTAGATAAATGCATAATCACAGAAAATTAATCAGCAATCTTTTCAGATTTCACTTATAATGAATGGTTGATATTCCATTTTTCACTTTACTGAATTCACACGATCAAAAAACGGTAACGTTGTTGAACTCGACATTTTGAAAGCTTATAATTTTTTTTATTTAAACAATGAAATTCAAGAGTAAACAGTTAAAGAGTAAGCTGAAATTGGCAATTGAAAAAATAACATAACTTCATGTATCTCTTTTCGATTTATCACTATAAAATGTAAATCCATTAAATATAAGGAGTTGATCTAATTTCCACATTGTGTATGTGTACCTCTTAATGGTCTCCTCCCATGTCTGCAGTCGATTATTATGTTAAATTTAATCCGTTTTATTTACAAAACTCTGCAACTATAAAAGACTGCAGTCGCGAGATAAGGGAACAACATAATATTCAGATCAGCCGGGACAGGAGGCAGTGTCCTATATGTAGCCCCAAGCGAGAGAGAAGATTGTACCATTATGAATACAAACCGTACTACATTATATTATGTAGATTGTCATACAAGGCGAGCTTTCTGATTCATAATATTATTGGGATCAATTTATAATAAATATTTATTATAACTATAAAGTTTAATTGTTATATATGTAAACTAACGCGAATAAATATATAATGCGAAAGAAAAATAAATTAATGCATAATTTACATAAAAAATTAAAATGTTGTTGAAAACGCAATATTGAAAATACCTTTTAAAAATTATAGTTTTAGATACAAACATATAAAATTAGGTGCAACAGATAAGAGTTGAACAATTATTTATTGAAATCAGCAGAGTCGTAGGAATTGAGATGTGAGTATGAATGTTTCGGCATCTATAGGGCTTACAATCTGTTGTTGACTGATTTAAGTGATCAATTTATACACAGTGCAACATTCACCATGATACCCAAAAGCAATATTTTGATTTTTCACTCCTTGCCTTTGTGCAGTTACCAATCAAGGTAACATAGTGTGGATGCGACGCAGTGGCCTATGCACCATTGAGTGTTGAAATAAGTAGAAGGCTTTGACTTGTTTTTATATTTGGTGTTTGGATAAAATCTCCCAGTGTAATAGCCATAGAATGATTTATTTAGTGATTGAGAAGTACGATTAAAATGGTATGAGACGATTAATTTACCTGCAGAATTTATTTGCACGGTCTACCAGTTGCAAAGGTACCGCTCGTAACTCTTTTATATGTACGTAATTTATATTTACGTATGCATATGTAGGTAATTGAATGTATAGTGCAGTCAGTAGGGATTAGGTAGGTACGGGTACAGGGTGTACCTGTAGGTACAAGGTATGCGAGAAGGTTCAGGAGACGTGTTAAACTGGCTGAAGGCGGAGGAACTTGTTATTAGTCCCTTCCACTTACGGCTGACCACCAGACACTAGATATAATGTGCGCATATACGTACGCTTATACGCATGCATATCAGATTATCCAGCGGCAAACTACAACAGCGAATAAATCATTTAATAAACGCAGGGCCTCTGATCGCTATACTATTATAAGGGAATTACATTACAACGTATGGAAGGCCTCGTGTATAATGATTCATTCATAAAAGAAAAAAACGATTAAGAGAACTGAAGTCTAGTTTTAAGTGTATGATGTTTTTGCTTTTGACAATGTAATCCTATGATTCATTATTTAAAATTAACCGAAATGAAATAATGTCATTCTGAAATCGAAACTGAAGCCCTAACACCACAAAGCTCTGACATAACAGTTGTACATATATCAAAATTCTCGACGTTTCAAAATCCTAATTTCCCAAATTTCTGAAAGCACAAAAGCAAAAATAATGATATTATAAAAAATGTAATTTACAACATTTTGTGCTCATCTCTGTCAGAGAAGCATGTAAACTTTACATTATAAGGTAATGTTAAAAGGAAAGCTTTCTTTTCTTTTTTCAGTGAATTATTTGCGTTTTTATTATTTACAAAAATACTTCAATATCATGCTATTTTTGTGAGTCTAAGCGGCTCATTATTAGAAATAGGTATCAAGTTGTGGTAGAGTGTGTTCGATCCCAGAAACTCTTACTCAAGTAGTGCGACACTAATCACGGGACCACAACCGACACAATAGTTGACCATACGTAATTAAAGTGTTAACTCTGCATGGAATCGACCAAGAATGGACTCGCCTCTCAAGTGTTGGTACTGTAAAACTGCGAGCTAATAATAAATAGCGCAGGGGACAGAACCTGTTACGGCCCGTTATTATGTATTATAATTGACAGTGAAGGGGTTCAGTAGAAGCTGATGACATCTCGTACTCTGTTTACTCGCCACCGCTGATCCCCACTGATCACCACCAACCACTCGACCACCGACTGGGGCTCTGACACTAGCCGCGTACGGCTGATCACCAGGTTTAATGGCAAAGGGAGAAGCGAGTTCCAAAGGAGTTTCCATTTATACTATACATACTTCATATATATATATATATATATATATATATATATATATATATATATATATATATATATATATATATATATATATATATATAACGTGGTAATATTTTTCTTTGTAAATTGGGTGTAAATAATATGTAAAGTGGGTGTATAATAATAAAATAAGCAATGTGTTGCATTGTAATTAAAGTTTATTCTTAATTTATCTTTATAATATTTTTTTTATCTATCTATCTGATTCTGACAGTTCAGAATATTACATTTTTTCTATCCGATGTCTTTTGTTTTATTCTGTGCGACGCATGCGACATCTGGTGGTAGAACTGTTTTATGTAGGTACTATTTGTAAGGACTTAATAAAATCTATAGGTAGGTACCTAGGTATTTTCTTACATATATATATATATTCTAAAAAGCAAAAAATCGAATATGCATACATTCTTTTAAAAAAATCGGGCGTGAGCACACAAGTGACCTCTCCGATGCTACTTAACGAATGCTGGGCCTTAAAATTAATTTAAAAATCACGAAGTAGGCGGATCACATAATCATCTAGGAGTACATAGCTGGAATATTAATATTTAAACTTATTAGATACCTAAAATGTATAATTTTCAATCTTTTTTATGCTTTTCACACTCATTCCTCATCAGTTATTTCATTATGTTCAACACGATACATCGCCATTTGCGATCACACATCACTTTACATTTGGCACAAAAAATATGACACAATTATTTTAAAAATGAAGAAAAAACACAATAACTATATTTTAGACACATTTTTTGTTGCATTAATATTAATAAAGGAGCTTTTGATGCGTAGTTTTATGACGAGCTTACCGTACAGTTGAATCTTAAAATTTTGTGGTATTTACGGTAACAGAACATCAATTTGCAATCCAACGCTAATCTACTTAATATCTCGTACAATTTTTTCCGCAACAAAATTATTGCTGTAATGTATTATGTATAAAATTAAAATATTAAATCTTGAATTAGTGTTTTAAAAAAATACCATTCTCATCGAACTACATAACACAGTAATTTAAAGAAATAATTACTTTTTGATTGATTATAATCGTTTTACGTGGGAATTTTTTTTTTGCATTCATTGTACATAGATAAAGAATACATACTATTCTTACATTTAAAATAACGTATTGTATTTATTAAAATCAGCTCAGCCTCAAACTAGCATTGACTAGTAAAATCTTTCATGGATCCTCATTCATCCTTGCAACTTCTTTCTGGTCCAATTTCCTATATGTTTCTCACACAACAACATAAAATCGTTATATGTTATCCTAATTGTATATTTTTACGTAGGTACGTCCACCTCCGTAGCGTAGCGGTCAGTGCGTTTTCTACCTTGCTTTCTTTAAATTAATGTGATTTTCACTCTCATGTTTAATTCATATCACCCTGGACACCAGTACAGGTCACCAACCTGGACCTTGCCTTCACGCAATTAACGATCAAGATAACACTGCGTTCTATGATGAGTGCCCTATGCGCCATCGGGTACGGATAAAGATTAAAAGAAAGAAAAAGTCGTGAATTTTTAGCCCTATCTGCCTACTAAATTAAAAAACACAGAAAGTACCGACCTCGACTGGTGATATTAGGCTATTTTTGTCTGGTTTAGAGAAATGTCAACTTACACTCATCGATTGTGCAAGAAGTTTTTAACAAATTAAAAATCATTTTTCTATTCTCAAAATACTGTAGATCAGTGATTCCCTATATCGACCCCTAGGGGTCTATGACAACCTGCAAGGGGTCTACGTCAGCGAAAAAAAATTTGGGGGTCCATGAAATGAAAATGGGGGTCCACGATAGTGGATCTTAATACATACACTGATAATACCTATTTACTTACATCATACTATCTTATAATATCAAGACATGTACATTATTTATAAAAGTACCTATGAAGTAAAAAAATTATTATATATGTTTATAAAATTGTGTAAGTTGTAAAATGTTGGTATTCTCTTTGTGGTCAGTAAAATTTTTATTTTGAGTAGTTTTAATTTAAATTCAATTAATAAATGTATAAATTAACATGTGTTTTTACTTCAAGTTTTTAACACTAAACTTCACTACAGTTAGAAATTTACAGGAAATCAATATCAGGTAAGTAGGGGGTCTACCCAACACGGAAAAACATGGCAAGGGCTCTACGACGCAAAAAAGTTTGGGGAACTCTGCTGTAGATGATAAAACTTATTTCGGCGTTTATCTTTACAAATTAAAATGTTCCTAAGTCTATTTAGGAATGTGGTTTAAAATAATAAATAATAATGAGGATCAGCTTAATTTTTTGGTGGGCTTTCCGTTACAAGGAGAAACTTTTAACAGGTTTCATGAATTCCGTCATTATACTTGTTGTTTAAGTGTTATTAGACATTTCCTTATATAAAATAATTGTTATTTTCCGAGTGCATCCTCCCATGGCGTACGGTGATTTGAAAGATAACGCAGATTTGAATAGGTAACTTACTTATATATTATTTTTAATGGAAGTATTAATGAAAAAACAAACTGACGTATGATTATTGTTTTTTCGCGAGTGATGAATAAATTAAAGTTTCAAGTAAAATAAAAAAATATACCAGTAAAATCAGGAAACTAGCTTAACAATAATGCATCAAATATAATAATCGGTACGGTCTTATTACTTTGTTTTTATTTTTAAATGTTTTAATTAATTAATAAAACTTTATTACAAATAAAGCACTTGTTTTTTTACCCATAGAGTAGCATATTGTTACGACGTTATATTGACTAGTTTCGGAAGCTACAGATGATTCCATCTACGATAAATTGAATAAAAACTTAATTTTAATTTTAGTTTATATTTAGTTCTCTTACTTGACCAATTTAATTTAAAAAAAAGGATCTTGAAATATAAATTTAAATGAACTCATAATTTCACTGAAATTCTAAGATTTCTAAAATTTTGTATTAGGTACCCTACCTACCGGAAAGTACCTACTAAATTACCAATAAATATAACCAGCGTCGAATAAAAAATTACATACATTTTTTTCTTTATCAAAACGCCACACAATTAAGTATAATGCGAACATGTTACCAAAAACCACGAACAAACCTATTACAGGCAGGTTGTTATTAGTGAGTTTATTCAAGTGAGCTTCAATTATTAATAATATTATGAAACCCTTATCCGCACCCCAATGGTGCATAGGGCACTGTGTCATATAAACGCAGTGTTATCTTGATCGTTTACACATGAAGGAAGGGTGATCAGCCCTCCGCTTCAGGTACCAGTCCATAGTAATATTGAATAAATATTACAGTGAAAAAATCACTTATATTTATTTTACCCCCCTTGGGAATCGAACGGTAGCCGAGCGTGCTGATCATTACACTACGGAGGCGGACAATTATTAATGACTAATATAATATCAATTATTATATTAGTCATATATTTATATGGAACATTTGCCTAAGAGTCCGCCTCCGTGGTGTTATGGTTAGCGTGTTTAGCCACAGTGCTGCAGGTCCCAGGTTCGATTCCCAGGGAGGAAGGTCAAATAAATATAAGTGATTTTTTCACTCTAATATTTATTCAGTATTACCCTGGACTGGTATCTGAAGCGGAGGGCTGATCACCTTTCCTTCATGAGTTAACGATCTAGATAACACTGCGATTATATTATGCAGTGCCCTATGCGCCATTGACGCATAGGGCACTGCATAATATAATCGTGCGGATAAGGGTTTGAATAGTATTTTTTTACAATAAAAAATGCAAATGAACTAAAATTAAAATATACTAAAGATAAACCATGAGGTATTCTAATACGCTTGTCAACGGGAAATAACTAGCTACATAATACAGGGTGGCGCAAAATTAATCACCCTATCGGAAGATGTTATCATTTTTTCAAATGGCGTCTTACGTTAAACTATATTTAAAATTTGTAAACAAGATAGTTGCAGTATACAAACGAATTCAGGATGGCGCAAAATTAATCATCAAATTTGGTTTTAAAAAAACTTTTACCAAAAAAAACAAAAGATTTTCAGTTATAAAATTTTTTAATTCTTTATTAATTTAAACTTTATGAACAGAAATGAAATAAGTACATCGGCAAAAGCAATACCTTCCAACCAACTAAACTAGAACAAAATTTAAATCTTTAATTTTTTTTCTGTTAAGTTGAAAAGATGATATCCACCAAGTGTCAGTCGCCAGTGTCGATACATACAAATTTAAGCCCTTTTTTCAATCTGTTTATAATACTGCAGCTGTTTAATTTACAAATGTCAAATATGATTGACGTACGACGCCATTTGCAAAAATTGTACCATTTTCCGATAGAGTGATTAATTTTGCCCCACCCTGTATTATTGTTCAAGAGGCGATAACCTGTGATCTGTGAGTCAACAGTAATGACGTCACACTTGATTACTTCTGAAAGAATAATGGAGTTGGCTATTTCGTGGATTGCGGGCTTGACGTGTTTCGGTTCAATTTGTTTAAACAATGTTTCTCATAAGCAGTACGAGTAATTAGTACTCAAGTAGGTACTGACTCTATTGTACTCGTATATTCATCGCAAGGTACTCGAACTGCATCATATATAATATATATAATAAAAGAGTATTTATGGATCGAGAAAGAAAATGAAAGAATTAGAATAACCTCGCGAGAATAATGTAAAATAGTTATTACTTGAATGAGTATTCCAGTGAAACTGAAAATCCTGAATAATATGAAACAATTCTTACTTAAACGAGTATTCCAGTAAAATTAAAAATCGTTAATAATACGAAACAGTTCTTACTCGAATGAGTGTTCCAGTAAAACTGAGAATCGTGAATAATATGAGACAGTTTGTACTTGAATGAGTAAAACCAAAAATCGTGAATAATATGAAACAATTCTTAGTTATTTAAGTAAGAATTGAGTATTAAATATATCTTATTGAGTATTCCAGTCAAACTGAAAATCGTGAATAATATAAAACAATTTGTACTTGAATGAGTATTCCAGTAAAACTGAAAACGTGAATAATTTTTAATGTGTATTCTAGTTAAACTGAAAATCGATATGAACTTGACCATGTTAAGTATTTGCTCACTTTTTGTATTTAAAAAGCATTGTTTTTAAATAAGTTTGTTATTTTTTTAAGGGGCACCAGCTTCAATGAAATTATTTTAAAAACTGGCCTCTTAAACCAATGCAGCTAACACAGCTCTAGTAAATAATTATCATCAGAGTAAAATTTGAATACTTTAAGGTTTTTACGATTCGTTACCGCAATACTACAAACATTGTGGTTATATGCCATTCTTATTATGTTATTAACTCATCGCTGTGGGAATGTGTATTACTGTATTGTGCGGTGGAACTTTAAAAACGTATATCAAATTGAGGTGCGTAACATTTGTTTGTTTAAATTTAAATCTAGATACAGTAATGGGTTCAATTATCGTGCTATTATGGAAAAAACTGGTTCAAATATATGTTAAACTGGGCATTGTAATTATCTCAAGTGCACGAAATCACATAGTATTATGTACCTAAGTACCATGCTTGTGATTTTATACGGATGTTAGAGCTTTAACTACGGAGTGTTGTTTAAGTTTACTGACAATACGGATCGACAACCGGTTTCAAAATGCCAAAGTCGTAAGAACTCATAGTCGAGAAATAATATGAAAACTGTTTACACTACGTACTTAAAGCATTAACTTCCATATGGAATCTAAGCCCCGATACCAGAATATTTCTTCGTGTTTGACATTTTTGTCCTAAACGATTTCCGCTGTACCTAGTTATTTAAATGATGAGAAAACATACCATTTGATTGTGGGTTTCGTACATGAAGATTTAATTTTTCTAACTGACACCGACCTCCCGAGTAGCGGCATCGTAAATAAAACTAGTGGCGTCATGTGAAATCCCCACTGGCGTCAAAATGATGCAAATGGCGTATGTTGGCAGCTTCTAAGTGAAGTAGAGGAAAATTCTGAACTCTAACGCCATCTCCACATCTACCTTGGGGACCGGACCTTTGCAGTGGCAGGCCCTACACCCTGGAATCGTCTGCTCTCAAATTTAAGGAATATCCAGATTCCCAACACCAGCTCAAAACTCATATTTTGAAATTTAATAAAATCATTGTTAAATGAAAATCTTTGCATAAAATAAAATTCAAATAACAAACCATTAAAATCAAATATACATAAACCCGCGATGCCTTCTTCCTTTGACCAATTTCTTTTTTTCCTTTGGACTGGAATAAGTGCATAAAATAGATCTGTGAGTGTAAACATCACAAGTATTCATGTATAATGATATATCTTAATTAAGTATGTACAATATATACTCTAATATAGTTATTAGAGTGTAAAGTATAAGAAATGTGTTAAGCACTCTTTAGACGATATTTTGTAAAAATGGAGTTATAAAAATCTTCAAATATTACAATCCAAGGGAAGAGGCGTATTTTTTGCATTTTGTAATTGTATTTTGATTCCCTACAGTAAAATTCACTAATAAACGCTTCATTTCAATCCGAGAAGGCATAAGAGACTTTTTCTGTTGTAAAAATAAGAACCAAAACCTTTTTAATTAGCGCTTCGAGCCATGTCGCTGTACATCTTCGATACAATAAAAATAAAAGTTCAACGATGAGAATTCATACATCCATGATGCCCATCTCCCCAATAGTTTGCAGTTTTTTGTTGTTGTTTTGTTAGAGCAGTCATGGATCTAAAAGCGCACTCATTATGCAAATTGATCTTATATAACAGGACGCGAAGCAATAAATTATTACTAGCACTGAAGATTTATGAATTGAGTTTTAAGATACAGGAAAAATACAGTTATCTCCCAACTCTAGCGTGAATCACACAAACGTGCCTATACACATATGTTTGTTAGAAAAATTATACGGTACCTATAATTCAATTTGAGCAAAAATTACGTAAAAATAATATTGGGATAGTAAAATCTTGACCAGTAAACACTTTCACCCACTGAATGCGAGACGGGTTTCAAAAAATATTTATTTTTACAAATTAACTATGCATTCGTCGCAATTTCCATTATTTTATGCATTATTTTTTATGCAGGTGAGGAAAACCACATACTTAAGTATTGAGAGACTTTTGTAACATTTTGATTTCATTCCTGTAGGACTCAGATGTCAAAGAAATTCTTGTAACCCGCATAAAATAAAATGGACGTGATTTTTATTCGTGAATAAAAGTAATGTCAAATTTATCGAAATTTAACTACATATGCGAATAGCTCTCATAACTCCAGCCCTTGTCTACCTATTTTTATTATTATTATTACAAAATGAATACCCATATCTCGTACACTATACCTTCTTTCTTCAATAAGCATTTGTAGCGGTTTAAATCGATTGACCGTAGTTGGTCGGCAATTAAGTTCGGCAAGATAACTTGCCAAACGTCCAAGGAATATTCCAGTCTGAAGCTACTCCGCTGAATTGAAGGCCGTCTATTGGGTTGAGGTGAAATTGGGGAGGAAAGAGCTTCCAATGATGACCTCGTAAATGTTTGAAAGTTTGAATACATTTCTTGTAGGGATTAGTCATAGTAATCATTTAGGAATTTGGTTCGGCTATTTACAAGTGCCTTTAAAATTTTACCTCTTAAAGAAAGGTTAACGTAAAAAAAAGCAGAATACGCTCATTCCCACCCCCCATATCCTTTTATTATTTTTTTAAATGATATATATTTTAAATTATCGAATAAAATGTAGTGGAATTAGACCCGTCTAGAATGGAAGCACTACACTAAAGTACGTACGTGTTATATTGCTGCACGTCTAGAAATTAATTTGTTAAACCCCCCCAAGTCCGATACGCCAACATTTCCAATCCGAACAATTCCAATTGATTTTACAAGTAGTTTTTTCGGACACCCACCTTGAATATTCATCATAAAATAATTGTATCATTATCTAGGACCCCGTCGCGTCGGTCGTTGGAAAAAACGTGTACACAGTGTACCTGACGCCTGAGCGTCCCAAACAATTATGTCCAGCTTCCGAACTATCTCAATTTGATAACACGTAACTATCGGATTAAAAAAACTTTTAAAAAATAAATTAAAATTTACGTCCATGCAAAACCCATGTGCCAAAAACTATACCAAACGCCATGTTTAACGAGATTTCTGTGTCAATTTATATTTGTACGTACCTGTGCAATCTTCCATGAATAGTTTTTCGAGTATTTGTATTTCAATTGTCGACTTTCCCATGACTAGACCTTTCTTTTACAGTTTTCGTTAGCTGTCAAATGTGAGATTATGATGTGCTAAATCTATTTACCCTAATTATTGCGATCATTTCATTAGTCTTAATTTGCTATGTTTATAATTATATTTACTATTTCAATACATTTTTATATTTATATTTACTATTATATATTTACTATATATTATATTTACTATTATATTTTACTATTTATATATTTTTTTTACAAACAAAATGACAGACACTAACTGTGCACAGCTTACAAAAACCAGTACGAGTATGGGTATGTAACTCCGAGTGCCCTAGCTTTTGTTGCTATTCTTCTTTTCCTCTTCTTTGCACCACTCGACGTTGATTGGGGTCTGAAGACACTTAATAATATGAACGCGATATTATCTTGAAATCCGGTACATGAAATAGATTTCTTTTTTAAAATTTCTAACAAAACCCTGTTAATATTCATGTAACCTTTCTGATGATATGGCCGCAAAGCACCGAGAACATGTTCTGCGGCCATATCAGCCGCCAGAGCATTGAGAAATGTTGAATGGGTGTGTTGTTATTTTTTATGAAGTTGCGTATATTTCTCTCTCTCTTCCCCACGTTAACATATACACTAATTCATAATACTTATTGCTTTCCACAGATGCGGTTAATTACGGTTTTCCTCGGGATAGTGGTAGCGGTCAATGCCTTTGGTACCAGCGATGATAGGTTCCTGAAGAAATATGCAATGATGAAGGTATTGGTTCTTTTATTCTCTGTTTTTACATAGAATCATCTTAAAATGAAAAAAATGTTTGCTAAAATTAAGGGTTTCTTCTAGATTTACGAGAGCTGTTTTGGCGCCGAGGTTGTCAAAGAAATAAGGCAGGAGATGAAGGCCGCGTGCGCGAGGTGCGCTGCTTCGGCTGAACCGAAGCCTAACCAAATTTATACAGGACGACTACCGCCATCTCTTGTCCAGGCGATGAACGGCGGCGGATATATGCAGTTGGGAGAGAATAGCCAAGAAGCGAACCAAAACGATAACTCTATTGGACCACAGATGCCAGGCTCACCCCCTGCACCATCTGAACAAATTCCCACATTAGACACGGAAAAGCTTCAGCAAGCCATCTATTCCATACGAATGCCTCAGGTAAGGTTACTCAAGTAAGCACTGATTGAAATAATTATGAATTATTTGCTAATTAATTAATTAATTGCATATTTTAAAATAACGAGAGACTAATCGTTATTAAAAAAATATGCACCGTAAATTATATTAATGCATGTATCATAACGTATGTAGACAATAATAAAATAAAATAAGACGAAAAATTTGGGTAAAAAAAATACCCCTCAATAAACAATTCCGTCTCCGGAATGCAGTGATTAGCACGTTTTACCTAATGATTTTACACTCTTATCTTGTCTTATGTAATTAACGATCAAGATAACACTGCGTGGTGAAGATAATAACATATTTCCATAATAAAATCACAATCGATTTCTAAAAACTATCAAAAATATAATTAGAATGAAAAAAAAGACATCGAGGACTCTTTTTCAAGGACACTGTCACAGAAAAATTAGAGTTTTCTTCTTATTCCACTTTTTTCTCTCAATGGGGTTTGTTAGGTATTCAAACATTTTGATAAAAGGGGTTTTCGTAATAAAAAAGCTTGTAACGTGTGCCTCCTGTGAGGATTGAACTCACGACCCCTGGTTTACGAGACCAGTGCTCTACCACTGAGCTAAAGAGGCTCGGGAATGTATCGTCAATTTTACGCACCACTTTACTCGTCCTTTGAGTATGTACAAGGATCAGTGACGTTATTTCAATATTTCTCATAAAAAATATATTTTTATTTCAAGCCATTGATGAATCATAATTTCAACGAAAGTTAGCTATAAATGTTTTGTTTGATTACCATTAAAGCATCTATAGTTCCAGGAAAAGGTTTTAGATAAAAAACGGATCACTAATGTACGAAATACAAATAATTTTATTTTAAAAACACTATTTTGAAAAGAAAAAAGGGCAATATCGAAATGTGGTGGTCCTTTTAGTTGCCAGGTAGGATTTAAAACAAAAACATAAAAAAAAACTTTTTTTTCCTCATGTAGATAGGTTTTTTTTACTCTTTTTTATCCATACCTACATAATATATACATACCTAATAAAATAAATATTTAAAAAAATACATATAGTCCAAGAGACTCAAAATTCTAGCCACGACTTATGCAACACTGCGTTTTGAATTAATTTCCCTGTTTGCCAATTACAGTTACCACAGTTGAAAACAGCGAAAATACATTATTTTTAAATCTTATAATATTTGATATCAAATATCAGACAGATTGAATTTAGAAGTTTCAAGAATTTGAGTAGTTTGGTTGACCATAATGGTTAAATTAGTGAATGTTACACGTGTGTAAAGTTAATCATAAGTGATTAACTTTACACACGTGTAACGTTCACTCAAAATACTAGCTACATGTTTTAAAAAATAAATAAATAAATATATTAATTTTCGAAACACTTATTTTTTAGAAATATCTTGCTGTTTTGGCAATGAGATATTGTATTACTTGTTTCATTGTTATTTAAAAATACATGTTCTATTTGCACCTGCGTAATGCTATCTATTATATATAGGAGCATAATTCGTAGTTTTCACCATACACCAATTTTTCAGGAATCGAAAATTATATCGAATAAAGAAATGAATCGTGTTACCCCTTATATGTTACCTCATGTTCATTAAAACGAATGCGCAGTGAATTAAATGAAAAAGAAGCCTTTTTAAAGAGATTATGTGTCGATGAAGGAAAATATGGTGATGTTGTATATATATAAGGATATTTTATCAAAGCGTTTTTTTTTGTTATGACTTTTTCAGCCCGTTCCGAACTTCCAGGTGCCAAACTTCGGATACCGTTCGCCCTTCGGAGCAGTCCCTTACCCGCAGCAGTCGCCCTTCTCTCCCCAGTCTCCCTTCGGCCAGCCGTCCCCCTACTCGCAGCCATCTCCCTTCCAGCAGCAACTGTTCCAGCAACCGCACGGCTACACGCCCTGGGGACAGGGATACTCGGGATACTCCGGAGGATTCGTCCAGCCGTACAACTACTTCGGGAACAGGGCATCGGTTAGTCTGACTTCTAACTTCTGACGCTAAATAACATTTTAGACTCTAATATTATTCCACCCTGGACTGGTACCTGAAGTAGAGGGTTGATTACCTTTCCTTCACTAGTTTACGATCAAGATAACACTGCGTTTACATGATGCAGTGCCCTATGCACCATCGGGCGCGGATGAGGGTTTGAATGAATTGAATTTTAGATTGTGGTGTTGATGATGACACCGAGTGCTTAGAATTATTTGGACTGTCTTGAGAACTAAATGTAAGAATTGAAAACTGTACTTTGGAGTAAAAAATCTCTTCGCTGTATCTTTATATGATTATAATCAACATTGTTACAGGATCATTATTTGCATACCAGCTTTAGGAAGCGCTAAGCTTGCATCGAATTGCTGTTGATGAAGAGTAGCTATCCGGTTCACATTTACTTCCTTAATCTCTAGGGATATTTGGCGAACAAAATCGTCCCTTGGGATTTAAAAAAAAACATACTTAAGTTTTTTTAATACCAAATTGCAGCTTATACAATATTGAAATATTATTACAAACAATTTAAAACAAAAAACGGCATTACGCGATTTAGAAATAAAAAACATTTTCCCGCACCGGTGTGGTATAATCGGACAGCTTAACTAACGTCACTTTATAAAGATTACATACTTCAAAAAAAATAAAGCGCAAATTGAGATACCAAGATGACTGTTACGAATGATTGAAAATGAGTAGAGATTGTTATGTTTAATGTTTCCATTTCTGATATGTTCCAAATCGTCACATTATGCACATTTATTGAGATTTTATGTTCACATTTTATTACAGCGTGACATGGACTTCAGAACAAGGCTGGAGTTGTTGACATCTCGAACAAGTGGGCAGGTGCGAAATGTGACGTGTGTTATGCAAGAATTAGGATACTTGGATCAGGTGGAAAAAATAAATATTAACACACTTAAAAAATTGTGCTTTAAAAGCAAAATGTTTCGTAAAATATCAATTCTTTCAGAACTTCGAGCCAAACTATGAAAAAATCTCGGAAAGGATAGCTAATCTACCAGTTTCCAATGAACTCAAAAGTGATATTCAGGATGGGCTACAATTCTGTCAAGAATTTTCGGTAAACTATATTTCCTTATTAATCATTTTACTTGATTATCAAATGTGTTTTTGTTGTTTTAATTTTTATAATTTTTTCTAGCAATGTGTTCCCGAATCTAAGAAAAACAGTTCCCCGCTTTCAAGAGAACTTTTAAAACCGATGTTCTTCTTCAGGTGTTACAAGGTAAAATTTGTATTAATTTATTTGATTATCTATTGTGCGTTTTCTAGTGTTATTTAGAGACTAATTATAACGTTTGATAAATGGTTGAAAAGTTAAAATAATACACAAAAATTAGAATATGTACACGTATTATGGAAATTACTTTCGAATATCCCAGAAATCAGTTATCTTTGGAAGGAATTACGTATATTTTCCCGCTGAAGAATCCCAATATAAGAAAACATTTTATTACATGACACCTGTGCCCTGTATGACTTATGATTTTATTTAAAAATAATCAATCATAAAATAAATATTTTAATCACAAAAGAATGGTATTATTGTAAAAAAATCCTAATGAATATAAAACTATATCATTTCATATTTTTTTTTTATTATTATAGCACAAGAAATTGGAGGCTTGCATTATGAAGGACGTCAGAGACAAGTTTGGGGGTGAAGAAGAACTAGAAACGGAGACTGACTTCCGTAACTTGGCGCGGGCGGGGAGAGTCATGAAGACAGAAGGTGCCAATGATGACAAGTCTTCACAGCAGACTCCCGATGAGCTAGCAGCAGCCATGTACGACTTCCTTTATGGCAGTCATGATTCTGAAGACGCATTCCTGTAACTTATTTTTTTTGGATAAGAAAATCTTCTAATTGAACAATAGTCGTTTTTGTCAGACGATAGACATACTCTCGTGCAATCGGTAAAAAATGTCACCGAGCGATGCACCCAAAAAAACTTAAGAAAAATATATTCTTAGTATTATAAATCAAATGAGAACATGTTGAGTTTTAAAATTGTAAACTCGAAATTTTGATTTTAAAATCATCTATCAAAATAATTTTTGTACATGCCAAAATGAAAAATAACAAAAAATGTTTTTAAAATTTTAATGTGCAAATAAAGAAACTCGTTGATCAAAATTAAAAAATAAAACATGTGATATCTTTTTGTGTTTGTTACATTAATTTCAAAAATTGTTTAAAAAAAATAATTAGAGCTTCAAATAAAAGCAGCTAAAATACTTGATTTAGTTAAATTAAATTTATTAGTTACTAAGCAGATTGTACATTCGATGTGCAATTTGTACATTAGTCAAGTAAGGTTTATGTAAGACTTATTATAAAGTGTATCTTTTTTGGTAATTAATTTATTTTACTTGTTCGAAAGGCGAATACGCCTTCTGAATGACATTGAAATAAATTAATTAAACGAGATTTATTGATATTTGTTAATTCGAAAAAAAATTTACGTCAATAAAAAACCTGAAAATATAACATTTTTATACGTATATTTATGAAATAAATACTTTTTGAAACATAAGTACAAAAACGTATTTTTATTGTTCCTAATATAAATAAAATAAACAAAACAATGGAATTAAGTACATATATGCATATGTGATGAATGAAAGTCCAAATAAGAAATTAATATGGATTACATGTGTGTTATGTGAAATATTATGCTTATATTTGGAAAACTGTCGAAAGGTTTATTATTATACTGGAGCAGAATTTAAAAAATTCGATAGTAAATTTGATTTTTGGCTTGGAATCTAACTCCTACCGGCTCTTAGCACTTTGATTGCCAGTGTCAGCCACCGGTAGCCGACACAAGGTATTTCAATTGCGTCTCGTCGGCCGCCGGAGGCTGACACTTAGTACCTTATTTTAACTTAAAATGACAATATAAGATTGTGTCGGCAACACAATTGAAATCCCTTGTGTCGGCTATCGGTGGCTGACGCTGGCAGTCACCGGTAGCCGACAAACACGCACTTTAAAAACATTTGATTTTGGCAATCAAAGCACTGCTTAAGGCGGGATAGTCGATAGTCCACAACTTAATTTCCTTTTAACCCAGGTAACATTTAACTTAATTAAATTTCTGGTTAAAACACCGTTTTTGTATTGAATAAATGTGTTTTTCTTCAAAATAAATATATGGTTTTGAAAAGAAATGAGTTATTGAATGGTAAGGAGTTGAAAAAACTTTTTTCTCCCAAAATATTTTCTAAAAAAAATTATAGGCCAATATGTAATCCAAAAAAACGTACGTGGCCACACGTTTGGCTCCTCACGCAGCCGGTCGAGCACTGAATTGTATATTTTCGAATACCCACTTAATAATCTGGTACACGGGCGGATACTCCACTACGCTTTTTTTTAGATAACTAACAAAACGGGTTTTCCTCTTATGTCCAAATGCACGAATCCTAACGCAAAATATTTTCCCTCGATAAAAAAGACTGTGTACTTAGTAATAATTTGTAGTCTCGTTCTAATATGATAATAATTATGTAGCGCACCATGATTTTTGTAAAGTGCAAAGAAAAGTCAATATTATTAAGTATTCATGCATTTTTTAAAAACAGTGTTTCTAACCTTTATTAGTCACGAGTTATTTGCAATGAAAAATTGGAACGTATTTTATATGCATCTGGCAGCACCAAACTGTTCAATGAATGATGTGAGCTGCCCTGTAATTTTGCTACGAATTTTAGACCATTTAGTTGGTATCACTATAAAGTGAAGTGGGCAGCGGGCTGTGTCGTGTTTTGCAAAATATGTCTGACGTCGTGCCGTGTGATGTTTTCTGAAGTTTGTTTACTTCCTTTGTTAAATTATCTAATAATAATGTTTTATTATGCATAAAGTAATAACCTTACTCCATGATTATCTCTCCTTATATTATATTAAAAATATGGCGTTGTCAGTGCGGGAGCTTGTCTATTATGAAAATTATTGCGTTTGACAAATAATAATAGTCCATGAAATTTTTTGCGATTTAATGATGAACAAAAAAACGTTGTCTTTAGTGAATTTATCGGGAATACGCTTTTGTTAATGTGTTACGAATAAATCGGTCTAAATTATAAGGAAATTATTTTAGTACGTGTTATCAAAAGTCATTATCATATTTGCATTTAACCTTTGTGTTCATTTTCGAAGAGCGTCGATCCTTAATCGGGATATCTGTTTAGTTTATTTACAACTTTATATGACAATCTTCTGTACATATGAAAAGATATGTAATAACCGCAATAAGTCGTTCTACGCCGTCCAATCAATAATATTAAGACGAATATGTGTGTATAAATACATCGTATTTTGATGGCGGAGTGACGTTTTTGTCATTTTAGTGAATCGTGATTTCATCTCCAGTAATTCATATTATAATTTACAACGTATCGCCAGCATAATTTATTGGTTTTTATTCACGGATGATTCGCAACACTTTATTTAATTGTTTGATGCTGAATAATGCACGGCTGCTTTGTTTTATTTAGTTGGACTTAAATACAGAATATAATCTTTTTATTTCCATATTTATGGTTCAATTAATTTGATTTATATTGAAATGAGATATGAAGATTCAGTGAAATTCAGTTTTAAAATGGATCAACCCAAATGTCAAATTTGAAACATCTTATTATATACGTACAAGTTATTAGTACATAGGTACTTTAAAATATATATAAATAAATATTTTTTTTTATAGTACATACTTGACTAACCGATTAATGTTTATTTCCCTTTTCGATGTAATAATGATTTTCAAAAATTCATTGTTGTGTATTACTTTTTATATTTTTGTGTGTCCTAAGTACTAGTGCAGGAAGTACAGTAGACTCATTTTACATTTTATCAAAAATTTAACAAAAACTTTATTTTGAACTTATAATTCTTCTTCAAACCCCAATGGTGCATCGGGCACTGCATCATATAAACACAGTCTTGTCTCAATCGTTAAAACATGAAGGAAAGGTGATCAGCTCTCCGCTTCAGGTACCATGCCAGGGTAATATTGAATAAATATTGTAGTGAAAAAATCTCTTATATTTATTTGACCCCCCACCCTGGGAACACGGGACCTCCAGAACGATAGCCGAGCATGCTGACCACTCCACTATGGAGGCGGACAAAAGCTTTTCAACTTACAATGTAAGTGGCCAGAGACTAACGATTTTAGAAATAGTGGTATTTACTAAGTAAAACATTAATCAAAAATGGACAGATTTTACCACAAAGTGACTGCCGAATCAATCAATGAAAAAATATTCTATAATCCCTGATTTCTTTGTTTTATGGGCTGCCGTAAGCCCTCTAATATATGATTGGCTAATATACATCCAATACAAGACCGTTATGTTAATAAAACGACTATCAACTGTTATTTTTTTGCTTTCTCGTGCAGAGACGGACTGTGTTATCTTTCTTTGTAATTATGCCATATTGATTTTGGACAATAATGTTTCTTTGCAATTTTAATCCATTTCCAGGTTAAAATTATGTGTACTCTGTGTATTTTGAAATTTTGTTAAATAAATTTGTAGGGATAGAGTAGGAATGTTTTATAGCAAATATGAGAATATAGTAGAAATTTGTCTTATCCACAACTAATGACGCATAGAACAATGCATTATGTAAATATATGTATGTAGTAAAAATTTATGTCGATCATCAATTATATTCATCTAGTCCAAGTAATCAGTATAAAGTAAAACAAAAGATTAGCAAAATAGCTTATTTGCGAACATTGATCTTTGCTTTTGGGCAATGAGTCACCCTTTTGCAAAAATAATATTATTTAGAATTTATACTTGTACCCGATATGCGGGACTGATCACCTTGCCGTTGAGTAATTAACAAAGTAATTCAGTTAATACTGCATCGATCTAATGTGGTCCTCTATGTACCATTAGGTTTTTTTTTTTTTTTTAATATTTGTGTTTTTATTATTTACACAAATATTTCAATTTCATACTATTTCTGTGAGCCTAAGCGGCTCATTATTATAAATAGGTATCAAATTATGGTAGAGTGGGTTCGAACCGAGAAACTCTGACTTAAGAGTCCGCGACACTGACCACAAGACCATAACCCGACACTTGATTGTAGAATTGAAAAAAATTGTAGAATTAGTTGATAAAAGTCAAAAGAAAAGGGATTAATAGTAGGATTGTGGGAGAAGATTACTCTGCCTTTGTGTAATGGGGAAAGGAAATGTAATAGTTGAAGTGAGATTTTCATGTTTTACTTCATCGATAGCTGCGGAATAAAATATTTCAATGATAATATGACAAGGAAAGTGGAAAATTTTGAATTTTAAACCGAGTGATATAAAATGTAAGTAGTTTCTATTGTTCTGGTGAGTAATAGTGAAGTTCTTGTCATGAGAATGGACATTTGAGTGTCGGAGCGGATATCACCGAAGCGTTGCAGAGAAGGTCCCAAGATACAAAAATCCACAATGGCTTTCCACTCTCTCCTATTGGTCATGGCCGCCTTATGCTGTTTTGAAACTGTCGCAGATGCAAACATCGTAGTCTACATTCAGGATCCGCCCAGATTCGTAAGTAAATTCAACATTTTCAATAATTCCAAAGTCGGACTTATGTTGCATCCGAGACAATTCCTTACCAAATAAGGTCTAAGCTGTTGTCAAGCCAACAAAGAAACATAAACTCCACAATTTATAATAATAAAACCCTTATCCGCACCCCAATGGTGCATAGGGCACTGTGTCATATAAACGCAGTGTTATATTAATCGTTTACACATGAAGGAAAGGTGATCAGCCCTCCGCTTCAGGTACCGGTCCATGTTAATATTGAATAAATATTACAGTGAAAAAATCACTTATATTTATTTTACCCCCCTTGGGAATCGAACCCGGGACCTCCAGAACGGTAGCCGAGCGTGCTGACAATAACACTACGGAGGCGGACACAATTTATAATACAATTTTTTTCTATTAGATACTGATGTTACTTTTTTCTATTAGATTTTAACAGCATTATGGTGGAACAAAATTATGTCTTTTACTTATTAGAGATTAAGAACATGGCCAAAATCTGTTTGTTTTTTGCAATGCTAGTTTCGACCACAGATTATATCAAGTTTTGATATTAATCCTATGCGTACCTAGTAGATTTCGTCAACATAACCATAAAATCTGTTGAATAGAATTGGAAAAATAAAACCAGGTAAAAATGTGTTCTTATGTTTTGATAGCCATTGAGATATTGATTATATTTATATAAGTTGATCTAGCAGAAAAAAGTTTTGTAAATTCTTTGAAATACGGTCAATGTCATTTCTCTTTATCTCGTATATCCTGAACACACAGCGAAAATCGACCAAGTAAAAAAATGACTTAATATGTCATTATTTCTGATTTTAAGTTAAGAAAAAAATTTAAAACCTTAAACTACAATGTTTGAGCGCATTACAAAAGAATTTGAGATACAAACTAACAAAACTCGAGAGATTTTATGAATTAAAAATGGGCTTATGTCGATTTTCATATGGATTGACTTGGATACTTTTGGCAGTGTGTCCACGATATCCGCTGTTATATTATGAAGCATTACTAGATTAGATTATATACTTTCAAACGATTGTTTTCTTATCTAGCGTTATTTGGTTATTTGCGTACATCACTTTTATTATAGGTGTATTTCCTGTCATTCATTAGTCGCAATAAGCATTAAGAGCTGCAAGTTTTCTATGACAGTGTTCTAACTTATTTTCCTACATTCTCAATTTTTTACTTTTATTTATTGTTAAATTAATGATTTGTTTTTATTAATTCTCAAATTTATATTGTATTATTTGTATTTAGTATAGTCACTGAAATATTTTGAAAATGTTGCCATCCACAAGCGCAATTAATTCCTTCTTTTCTGCCTTTGAGAAGAGGCCTGCAGAATGTAAAAATACCCTTCCTGTCTCTTCTCACATCACGCATACATAAAATTATTCTTTCACTGAGATTTTTCATATTGAATTCGCAAAGAAACGATAGTAAATAGTTTAAACTTCCATTAAATTTTGATATATCGCTTATTTTTTTGTTTTTATGACCTAATATTTTTGTGCCTAATCAAGTTCTATTTTCACTGGAATCTTCTTTATGATGCTCGATTAATTGATTGACGTAAACAAAAGTTTAAATTTATCTTATTGAGCGGTAGATAAGGATTTATAGATAGAGCCAGATAACGAAACATAATATTTTGTTTAATCAGTAAGGTTGTGGGAAGTCAAACACTCCTTTAGTGAAATGGTGTTCGATACTTTCCGTGAAGTGAATATCAAAATTGTTGCAATGCTAAAAAAGCTTCTGTGAAAATGTGGAATACAATTTCCATCTAAATAAAAATGTTTCTGTGCCAATTCTCTATGACAAACACATTAGCAAATATTTCACTTTAGTCGTAAATTTAGTGTGTTTTCTCCATCTGTAATTTTTTTATATTTTTAAGGAATTCTGACTTTTCGGATGAGATGTAAAAAGTGATTCAATGTGATTTAAACTTATTGATAATATTTCATTTCAATTCTAGGTTTTGATTATTTTATTATATTTTTCTGACTTTTTAAGGTGGTATCTTACAATTTGTCAACAAAAATCAAAAGTATTTATTTTGTACAATAGTTTTTGCATGTACAATATTCAGAATATGCAAAGAATGCAAGACTGAGATAAGCGTTATCACCACTGTTATTATGAATTGCGTGGTAAGAGAGTGCGGGTTTGTAGAGTAAACTAATGATAACAGAATGGGATAGCAGATTTTATTGAATTAAGTCGAGGAAGGCCGAGAAATATGAGGCATGTTCAAATGCACATAATATGAACTATAAATTGGACAAAATGAATTAACTACTCAAAGATGGAAAGGTTGAATGTTTAAATAATACTTGTGGAGTATGAGATGCTGGTTTGGAAGACACAGAGTCTAGTTTATACAGAATATATATTCAAAGATAAAGGGAATAGTATTATTTAACTAAAGAGTTCAATATAAATTGTGAAAAACTGATACTTGACTTTTTTTTGTATTTCTCACTGTTATTTAATTTAAATTTAAATGGCATAAAAGGGACAGTATATCCACCAAAGAATAACAATTCCAGGTGTCTCTTTTTTTCCTCGTTATGCCTTTGATTTTTGAATGAGCCAAAATTTAAAGTTACATCTTTTTATGGAAAAAAGTCCAATATTTTCTCAGAAGTTAATTTAAAAATGTATAAAACTATTTCAATAATATATAGATAATATAATAGATCGTTGACTGTTCCTACCAGGATGCTCTCTCGAAAGCTTTATCAGAATTTTATATTTAAATTTACTCGAGGAAATTCTTCTTTATGGTAGAAATAGAAACATGGATGATAATGTTATTATCTGTAATACAATGAAAAATTATCTGTATTGTTTTCAAATGCCCTAGTGATGACCTCCTGTCAAAACAATAATTGACTGCACATTTATTTGATAAACAAAATGAAATTATTGTCACAAATTAATATGTTTTCGGTTTACGAGATTCCAAATAATGTGCCCAGCAAAATCACCAGCAGTGCACTCTGTTTAGCTAGTTTATTCGTGAATTCTCTTCAAGTACTTGTAAATATGACTCATTGTGTAATATAAGGTATAGTGTATTTTATGTAATTTTCCTATAGTTATCAGAACTTTGAAAAGTTGACATCTCGAGTAAAGTGAATCAGAAAAACAGTAGTAATAAATAAAGTGGTATTGTGAACAGTAGACAAGTGATTCATGCGTGCAGGAGTGAATAGTGGTACTAAATTTAGACAAAATGTCTCCCGTCGTAGTGGTCAACCTGCTGCAAGTGTTCAAGTTGGTGGACTTGCAGATATACGTATGTCTCTACTTACTATTTATCAATTATGGGGTTATTCTCCTACTCCTTGTTCCCCTGCTAATACTAAATTCAGTCGAACAAGGATACCATGCGGACCAGTGAAATAAGAATTTTTGATGCAACTCTTCCCTACATTGTAATATTAGATTAATAAACCTTTGCTGTAGGGTTAACTAGGGAATTATTGCCATTCCTCAGTCATTAGTACCACTGACTTCATTTATA
The DNA here is from genome assembly GCF_059751285.1 of Brachycentrus maculatus. Classification (NCBI taxonomy): domain Eukaryota; kingdom Metazoa; phylum Arthropoda; class Insecta; order Trichoptera; family Brachycentridae; genus Brachycentrus; species Brachycentrus maculatus. The sequence goes on along the minus strand of NW_028281171.1, from coordinate 221,262 downwards.
AATATTTATTCAGAAATTAGATACAGATTGATTAAAAAAATCCTTTTCTTACTGATGATTTCGGCACTGATTTTGTAATATTTAGGAATATATTATAATTTAATCCATCCTAAAAATATTTATGTATTTATAAGATTTAAGTTGTAAATCACTCATTGATGAGAGGGCTAATCTTTTTAGTATATCCTATTGGTGTACAATATATTTCTAAATTACTCTTGATAATAACTGATTATCCAGTACTTTTGCCAAAGGCGTCTTCAGTTATGTAAATATTAACCCACGACTGCCCCTAGGGTCTATATGGGCAGGAAATTTTTGGCTGCCCAGGATTTTTTTATTTTATTTCCAATATTTTATTTCGTTAACGAAAAACATTATTGGAAATTATAAATAACGGAATAAATGTATATATACAAAACAAGTGTTGCCAACCCAAAAAAATAAACGGTAGTCGATAATCAATAATATAATACTTTACATTTGGGCCCATATGGACCCTGTGGGCATTGGAGGGGTTTCCATGGCCTGGGTAGTTGAGAGTTAAATACAAATGATTATATATTTGCTGTTTATGACATGTCTTATTTGTAATAATAGTATGCAAGTAAAGATATGTATATGTCCATTTTGAAAATGACAATTAGGTGAAAGTGCAGTTGTCCATTATTAATTTTAAATTTTTTAAAAACAAAATGGAAATATTATATCATATTTAAAGCATTGAATTAATTTTAGGCTTTGTAGGAAGTCATCTGTTGTAATGTTTTTCTTGAATATAAATGACTTTTTAAAAATATTAAATTCAGCAAGTGGTTTTGTAAGCAATTGGTTTGATAGGGATTAAGACAATATTGTGTACACCCTTTGAAATATTAATGGATCCATATAAAAATATACTTTATACCTAAACCTACATTACATTGTTTATTTGTTAGCAAACTTAACTATTACATATCACTCACTCCTTTCAAGAACATCATAAATCAAAAAACTAGATTTTTCAGGAGAACGTTTTTAAAGTTAAAAAATATAATACAATGTATTAAAAATAAATATCAAGCCACTTGTGTAACAGATCTTTTTAGGTAAAACCTGAAGGTTATTTCTCCATTTGAAAAATATTTAGTTTATTTAAAAAAATAATTAAACAATACCTTTTCTTCAAATTGCAAAAACAACGATTTCTGCCCTGTAGCGGGTAAATATTATGTTAAAAATATGCCTCTTTTGCTGGGATATAGTACATTTTCTGGGCATTCCGAAAACATGCACAACTGAAAATTGACAATTTTTGATTTATGACGTTCTTGAAAGGAGTGAGCGATATGAGATCCAGTTTAATTCCCGTTAGACCTCATTTATTAAATATTTATTTTTTGTTAACTTAAACATTCATTTAGTATTACTCACCTGGTGTCCAAAGCACTACTTTAAACACTTTTGTAAAAATATGCTTCAAATTTTACTTGCTCATTTTTTTTCCATATCCGCTCCCTGTATGGAAATTTATACTTCAAAAAAAGAATAAAGAACTCATTTTTAACATTCAGTAGCGTATGGATGAACTAAATCATCCATACGCTAAAGAAATCATCTTTATACGGAAAATCATCTTTGCAATAAAATTAGTTGCAGAGTTACGAATGAGATGTTGCATCTGCGCCTGTAATTCAAGCGCTGTCAAATATATAACTCGACTGATACTGACATCACAATTAAATTTTGAAGAAAATATCTTACTTGTTTTACCAATGGTAAGAGATTATAAAAACATGTTGTTTTTATCACCATTACATTTTTATTGACAATATGGTATAATTTTTGGTGAATCTCCACTGTCTTGCTATGGATAATTAGTTGTGGATGTATGAAGAGTATTTATGACTGTGATGCAATCGCTCGCAAACAAAGTCGCATCTTGGGAGGACCTCTACTAGACTCCGAGGAGGTGAAGCTCTTACCACCAAGACAGTTCGTGAGCTACATGACTCATGTAGGTCTTGCGAGTGAGCTATGATACAGAGGGAGGTCACAATAGACCTAATATAGTCGCAGCGACATAAGGGATGCAAGATCCCTTGACCTCATTAAAAAAAATGAAGAGTATCGGTTTGATTTCCAGATAGAGGAGGAGTACCGCGACATGCCGTCGTCGTTTGGGAGCGTGATATCTCCCGAGGGGCTGCGCGGCTTCGTGGTGACGGGCGTCCCCCGCCTCGGCTGCACGCCCCTGGCGCCCCCGCCGCCCCCCAGCGAGCCCAACTTCACCGGCAAGTGGGTGGTGCTCCTCTCCAGGTATGCCCGTCTTGTTTATTCAACCTTTCCTTCCCGGTGATATGTATTTAATACAATTAAACTCTAATAATGAGAATATCCATATAAAATATAATTGAAAGCTCAGAATTTTTGTATTCTTCCGTAATATAATTACGTATTACATTAAAGTATTAATGGTTATTCATTCAAACCCTTATCCGCATCCCAATGGTGCATAGGGCACTGCATCATATAAACGCAGTGTCATCTTGATCGTTAACACACGAAGGAAAGGTGATCAGCCCTCCGCTTCAGGTACCAGTCCAGGGTAATATTGAATAAATATTGGAGTGAAAAAATCACTTATATTTATTAGACCCCCCTCTGGGAATCGAACCTGGGACCTCCAGAACGGTAGCCGAGCGTGCTGACCATTACACTACGGAGGCGGACAGAATGTATATAATGTATATTATAACAACCATTAATATTCTTTATTCATTTGTAACTAATAATATATGGTTATTATATGGTTATTATTATGGTTATTAACCAATAATATGCGGTTATTATTTTGCAGCGAAGGAAATAAATAATTTGTGAAAAAATCTGGTATAAGATCACCAATACTCAAACGTTTTCCAGTGTGTGTGCGTGCGTGCTGTGCTTTATGCACACGCGGCTTGATACTCTTTCTGCCAATCTTCGTTCAGTAGCGCACAAGTCGTCCTTCGTGACGGTTGTGTATATCTACCACAGCTATTGCTGTTTTTGTCTTCTCATTTTCAGATACCAGAGCTAACATTTCAAAATTGTTACATTTCAACTTCTACTATGGACATTAGAAGCACCAATAAAAAATATTAACATTTTTCCCGTTTTTATATCACAATTTTTATATGGTGTACAAATACATATCATCGTTTCACGCGGAAATTTTAGCACCGTAAGAGATAAGTTCTACTTCTTCTTTTTCTTATTGTAGGCCTGGCGGCCTGTTTTTAAGAGAGATTAGCCTCCTGCGACGTCGATTCCCAGCTATCGACCCATCTCTTTGGTGGTCTGCCCGGGAGTCGTCTACCATGTGGTTGGCCATACAGTGCAATGTGGGGGAGTCTGGATGGTTCCATTCTCCTCAAATGGGCATACCATTGTCTCCTTCGTTACCTTCCCCACCTAACCACATCTTCGATCTCGCATATTTCCCTGATCCTGGCATTTCTTATTCTTATTCTTAGGGACAAGTTCAATTTATTTTTTAATTGTCAAACTCACGCCTCTGAAGAGACTTAGGACTTAGTTTGCGAGTGCCATAGCCATTGCTGCTTCTCTCCTTTTCTCACACAGCAGGAATGTCCTTCACCCTGAGCTCCTTCATTTGTGTCTTCTGTATTTCATCAAATATATTAAACCGCGTACCCAAGAATCTGGACCGCTGAACTGGTCAACTTCCCATTGATTCTAGAAAATTTTCACCCTAAAAGCATTCTTCTCAGAGACAGAATTTTATGAATGTGGCTCTCCCAAAGTATTATCAAGTTTCAGTATTCTTACAATAGCCACTTATGGGATTGAGGCAAGAGCAGATACTTCCAGAACAAAATCTCGACTTCGAACCTCCGGGATGAAGACTCTCCGATCCATAACCGGAAACACATTGCGAGACCGAGTAAGAAATACCGACATTCGAAGTATGTGTAAGACGGAGGATATCGTGAGGTGGGGACGTCAACGAAGGCGATATTGGAATGAACATATAAACAGAATGTCAGAAGACAGACTTCCACGTATCGCCCTCCAAGGCGACCCTGAAGGACGCAGACCCTCAGGCAGACCTCCGAAAAGATGGAAAGACAGCTGGGAGTCGACATCCCAAGAGCGACATGCGGAGGCACAAACAGATCCCTAGGATCTACAAAAAGAAGAAGAAGAAGAAGAGTGTTCTTGAAGACAGTCCGAGCATGTAAGACTGAGATTGAGAACATGATAACGCTATTTAGATGATCTCTAAACATAACATTTGTTATTACAAGTTTTTTCCAAATAATTGTTATATTCTATTTTCAAATTTCATTATTTGATGTATCTCTCAAGTCAGAATGCAAATAACATCTCGTGCTAATGACACACAGAGGTCAATGGCTATTTTTATTTTGTATCCTATTATCAAACCGGTCTGTTTATCTTTAAATCTGAGAGTGGGATTTTAACATGTTTAAAAATGTACATTTATTAGCAAATATTTAAATAAACTAAGTCTACCTCCATTGGGTTGTTAAAAATTATGTATTTTTATTTATAATGCACCATTTAAAAAAAAAATTACCGCTCGGTGCGCTTTGGAACTATGATGCATGAGCTCCTGGTTCTCACTCACTTGATTCCCTGTAATATTGCCATTAATATATATATTTTTTGCTTTACGTTGTCTTTGTGTTACTTACAATAAAGATAATATCACATATTCTGATGCAGTGCCCTATGCACCTTTGGATAAGGCAGAAATATTGTAATGGGCAATAAATATTATAATATTATAATGTCAATAATGGGTAGAATTGGTTAATGTTACACGTGTGTAAAGTGATCACTTAAACCAGCCTATGACGGTCGTCAGCCCCGTAAATGCCCAGACTTCCATATTCTTATTCATCTTTAATGAAATGTCAAAAAATAATATGAAAAATAACTCCTATAATTGGAGATAATCCAGATTTGTGAACAAGTATTTGGACACACTCAAAATGTTTTGCATAAATATTAATTTTGTGGTAGATATTTTTGGCACTGCGATTGTATCAATATTTTAATTTTATAATGTCATTAGTACCATAATATTAGGATTTTTATTGATATCTCAACAGAGATAGTGGAATATATAAATCTGGGTATTTATTAGCGTTTAATACCTGTTATTAATTGATTCAAGTGATCTTTTTAAACACCGAGTAACATTCACGCTTCTGCCCCCGATTGAACATCCATGCAAACATCTGTACATATCGCTCACTCCTTTCAAGAACGTCATAAATCAAAAATCGTCAATTTTCAGTTATTCGTGTTTTCGGAATGCCCAGAAAATGTACTATATCCCAGCAAAAGAGGCATATTTTAAACTTCATATTTACCCGCTACAGGGTAAAAAATTCTGTTTTTGCATTTTTAAGAAAAGGTATTGTTTAATAATGTTTTTTTAAATATACTAAATATTTTTTAAATGGAGAAAAAACTTCAGGTTTTGCCTAAAAAGATCTGTTGCACAGTAAAAAGTTTAATAAGTGGCTTGATATTTATTTTTAATACGTTGTGTAAAATTTTTAAACTTTAAAAACATTCTCCTGGAAAATTTTTTGATTTTTGACGTTCTTGAAAGGAGTGAGCGATATAGTAAGGGATGTTTTCTCAGAAATATTCTTCACCTTTATTGAGAAACCTACACAAGTATTGGGAATTGCCTCTTGGTGATATTTACTAATGTTTTATTTGGATATTTCAGAGGCAACTGCACTTTTGAAGCGAAGGTGAGAAATGCTCAGGCAGCCGGCTTCGACGGAGTTATTGTGCACAACGTCAACTCTTCGGAACTCGGTGAGAAATATTTTGCTTCTCTGTTTACTCGAAACGAACTGTAAGATGCCGGTCGCATCATTCGTTATGTTAAAATGGCGACTTCTGGGCAAAGTAATGTTCTTTTATCATCATTTTAACATTACATAAACAAATGCTCAGTATAATTATAAAAAGAATAATAATATCGTTAATAAATGCAGTCAAACTTTCATATTACAATGTCAGTTAATTACAGTAAAACAAAATATATATTTATTTTTTAAGGCATTTTTTTCCTCATTTCTTTGAGTAAACTGTCATTTTAACTCTTACACATTTGGAATTTTGTTATTTTTTTTAAAATAAAGCACAGCTACAATGCAATACAAATTCTTGGGTAAAAATTGGTTTATTGCTGTCATATTCGACACAAATGTTTTATAATTTATATTTGAAGCAATAACTTTATGATTTTCCATTTTATAATTAAAATGTTTTAATTAGGTGTTGTTATGTGAAAATCCTAAATTGACATTGAAAAAATCTTTGTATAATAGAAATTAGTGTTAATCGGCATGACAACCTTATTACTACCGTAACAAGGCAATCGTTACGTCATAAAAAGATCTTTAAAAACTTGGCTTTGGACAAAAAGTGGTGAAAACTGCTGGATCGACGAGAGCCCTCAAAAATGTATTATTTCCTTTCCACCAAAACACAGCAATAAATATATTTAAATATTTGGTTTAGTACCGTGATTTATGATGTAAATATGAAGCTTATCATTTAACCTACATTCTAGACTAGAGTAATGATTACTAGATGTAATCAACTAATACTTCTGTAACGAAAATAGGATGGTGTTATAGTGAGATGTTATCGGTACGGTGTTTACTGCTTCATTTACATGCAAGACAATTGCAATGATAGTCTATTGGCCCCATACATATAGGTATTCCGAGACAACCAAATTTTTCAAGGCAATCCATGCTTTAGAATCGCTTCAGAGCCACTCGGGAGTTGGATTGGCTTGTCTATTACCTTTTTTAAAAAGAAAATTCCATTCAGCAGTCCATTGGTGACCACATTTTTTTTCAGTCTGAACAGAACATCTCATCTCGGAGAAGAGTCATCTGTCACTTATAGATTGTTATATAAATAGATCATAACAAAATAAAATCAACACAAGGACCTACTTAATCACTTACACTGTAAAAATGTATACAGCCATGAAAGAAAAGTTTTACATGGGCAACATCAAAAATGACATTTAACGTCAAATATATCAAGTCACATATATAGTTGAGCTGCCCATGCTATTATTCTGCTATTATCTTATGTGTGAACATATCAAGATGATGTGTTTTGTTGATGGCCCGACTCATGATTTAATTGCCTAAATGGACTGTTTTTGCAACTGACCCGCCTGTGAATTTTTCGTAATATATGATAACATTGTTTGCAATATTTTCAGAGGTCATGACGGCCAAGAATCCGGCTGGAATCAAGATTCCTTCAGTATTTGTATCGGCCGATACGGGAATTATCATCGATGGAAATTTTCAATATATGAATGGGTTAGTATGGGTTTGTTTATTCCATTTTCATTATAAAATAAAAGGTCTTGCTTGCATTACTTTGTATATGGTTATCATCAGTGCAACTCTTAGGAAATGGAAACGAATTGAAAATTTAAAATCTCAACTGTGGTTTTTATAATTTTTTTAAAATAGATTCTACTTAGACTCAATTAAAAAAAGTGTTTTTTAACCCCTATCTGCACCCAGATGGTGCATAGGGCACCGTATCTGGTCCATGCAGTTTTAACTTAATTGGTAATTACATAAAAGGTAAGGTGACCGGTCCTGTGCTCTCAATTCTCGGATTTAGCAATGGCTAGAATACTCGGGATCGCATACTCGCACTCGTACTAGCTTGTGTAATTTGTTCTCACACAGGCACCTTATAACATAATTTATAAATATTGTTTAAAGTTGCTTTTGCATTGTCAAATTTTTATTTTTTCAGATACTTCGTTGTCATCAACGGAGATATGCCGTTTGACATCAACACTCACCTCCTTCTGCCATTTGCCATAGTGGTGGGACTATGTCTTGTCATCATGACTGTCTTTATGGTAAGGAGCTTGATATAATTTAAGAAAACTGGCAAGCTTTGGTGAGCTATCTCCAGCCAACTGAACCCCTTATTTCTTGGCAACAATAATAATTGTGATAATAGGTGTAATTTTCCACATCAGTATCGCTTGAAGCATACTGTACATGTGATGGGGAAAATTGAGGGGCAGCTTGGTCCCGGCAGAAGGCTAACATCTTGGCTGCGCAATATAAGAGATTGGACCGGGATGAGACTTGTGGGGAGCTGTGGAAGACAGAGAAGCCTGACGCGGCACAGGAAGAAGAAGGTCTTTTTCCTCATTACTGAGGGTGTGACCCTTGTGGAAGCAATGACTCATCTCCAGTTCTCCCTCGACTGCGCTGCACGTAGCGCTCCAACCACCGAGGTGTCTGCTGCTGCCTTAACTTGATCAGATCTTCCTCTCTCTCTCTTCTTCTCCAGGCTACCGATCACAACCATTCGTTCCAGGCTATCCTAGTTGCCACGCGCAAAGAACTGGAGAATCCGTCAGGTACAGATATTGGCCAGAGTCAAGCCATCCAAGTGTAGTTCCTCGATGATGCGTCTAGCTGTCCATAGAATTCGGAGCATGTGCCTCCAACATCACATTGAAAGCGTCAATCTTTCTCCTTTCTGCTGCTTTTAGGAGAAGAAGATGGGTGTCATAATAAGGATTACCTTTGCAGGTTGTGAAATGCGTGCGGGACAGGCGGCGCGCGCGGCGGCACCGCCTCCCCGGCAGCGCGCTGAAGAAGATACCCACGGCCAAGTACGCCAAGGGGGACCCGTACGACATCTGCGCCATCTGCCTGGACGACTACGCGGAGGGGGACAAGCTGCGCGTGCTGCCCTGCTCCCACGGTAACTACACACTCCGCCACAACTCCACGACAGATTCATCACAGCCCGGAATCCGTAGCCCTCTCTCCACTCTTGTCGGGTGAATGGTAATGGCATGTAGATAGAAGTGAGCAAATTTCCTAACGTCCAAGTGACTGAAATCTAGCTACGGCTTATGCAACACCGCTTGTCATGACCCCCCTACTCAGGTTTCAACTTTTTAAGTTTTATAGCCTATGCCTACTCGTGAGTGGATTTACTCTTTATGTTTAAAGTTATTTATCTATTATTTCATGTAATTCATGAGTGAATTTCTAGGGAAAAACACTCGCTATCTCGCTAGAGGCATGAGTTTATACATTTCATTGATTCTAAGTTAGCAGTGAAGTTACTTAGGTTTATGATTTTAGTCTTTAGCAAAGGTGATGTCCACCTCCGTGGTGCAATGGTTACAAGTTAAGCTTCCGTGCTGGAGGTCCCGGGTTCGATTCTCAGGGGGGGCGGTGAACATAAATATTGGTGATTTTACATTCCAATATTTATTTTATATAACCCTGGACTGGTCCCTGAAGCGCTGGAGTGATCACCTTGCCTTCATGTAAGTAACAATCAAGTAAACGTTGGTCAACATGATGCAGTGCACCATTGGGTGGAGATAAGGGTCAGAAGAAGAAGAAGAGAGCTGTCACTTTATGCCAGTCCAATTAAAAAAAAAACATTAATCCCCTCCCTTACACGAATCAAACCATTCACCATTTAAATGACTGTCGGATGTCGATAAAGTTCTTCTGCGTTATTATGTTGTGTGTCGCTAGCAGTACTTTGGACGCTGCAATGTGATCCAAAATTTCAGAAAACCCAAAGGAACACTATCACTAGATCTTTTACCATATAAATAAGTAAGTACTGGTCGGACTGATGGTTGATTAAACGGAATGTTGCAGCGTACCACTGCAAGTGCATCGATCCGTGGCTGACGAAGAACCGCCGCGTGTGTCCCGTGTGCAAGCGCAAGGTGTTTGCGAGTGGCGAGCGGCGCTCCACGCGGCGCCGTGACTCCAGCTCCGGCAGCGACTCGGATGCGCCGACCGACCGCGCGCCGCTCGTGGCCGCCGCCACCGGGAACCGCACTCAGGTGAGGGATAAATTTGTCCCAATTCGGGCACTCCATTTATGTTACATGTCTCAAATACTCGAATACGAATAACTCAATTAGTTTTATTCGGTTCATCCCGTCACTATTTGAGGTCGGCGGGACTAAATGAATCTCCCAACTAGTTTTATGTTTAAATTGTAAAAGAAAAACACTTGTTTTTTACCTCTCGAGCTATATTTATTTTATTTTAACAACTAGTTTCTAGACTAGAAGCTTTACATCTTCAGGTCCAAATATAAACTATTAGTTTATATTTAGACCTGAAGATGGAAGTATAGCTTCCGAAACTAGTTGTTAAAATAAAATAAATATAACTCGAGTGGTAAAATACAAATGTTTTCCTTTTACAATTTCATCATGTGTTACCCACAACATGAATGCCGAAACAATAAATAAAATATTTTGTGTTTAGTTTTTTCTGAACATGCTTATCTGCAGCGTATAGTAAAGCGGAATTGTGTGTTTCAGGGAGGAACATTCACCCCGCAGAGTGTGAACCCGTTTGTGCGCTCCCAGAACCCTCCTTCCTTCTACGTGAGCGACGACCGCGACGAGTCCTCGGGCCAGAGCACTCCCAGGTGACTATCCTCTGCCGCAACCCGTCCCTTGCGCTTTGTGACCACCTTCGCTGTAACAACTCCACCGGTATAGGGACTGTAACTGCTTATTCAATCTTGGGCCGTGTGTTCAGGCGGTGATTGCGGATACTCTTCTGTAAACTAAGAGAATAATATTAATTTTTTAAAATTGTATGGAGATTGTTATATAGCATTAACAAACTAAAAAAATTAGACAAATGTATATATTCCAAGGCTTCTGTTGGCTAACATTTTCCTCCTCTGCGCCCCTTTTTTAACTGCGGTGATGGTGGGGTGTGCTTGGAAGTAAAAATGCGTCTACTGAAATCATGTGTTTATTGAAAAAGCATTTTTTAATTAAAATTTGAAATGCAGATAACAAAAAAACGTTGAGTTTTTAAAAAAATGATTTTTTTCCCTCCAAAACACGGTGTATGGAATCCAACAAATCAAACGATATAGACTGAAACATTCCAACAATACACAGATTACAACTCTCGTCTTTATCAAAATTTGTATTTTTATTTAATGTTATGAAAGGCTCCCAGACATAGATGAGCAGTTGCTCGACTGGGAAACTGGCTCATGGGTTTGATTCCCGCGTATTATAAAATGAGTGTAAGAAAATTGTTTTCAATAAATCTGGCCGTTTGTGATGTGTTTTTCATACTTTCCTTCCCTATCCTTTCTCTATTATCTGCTGCTGCTGATAAACCTCTAAAATAGTATTTTAAAATAGAGAATTTATAAAATAGAGCTGTTTTATTCCTTGAAAAAAATAATCACTTTAGTGGATGGGAAGTTGCAGTTTTACATTTTGTGTTTTGGTTGACTATAAGGCTGTGTATTGTTGACTGGTTACAGTCTATATTTGTGGAAGTTTTACAATCTCTGTGTTGATGGAATTACAAGCTCTATATTAGGCGAGTTGGTACAGTCTCTATATTGGTTGGCTTGTTGCAGACCCTCTCGCGTTGGCAGCTGGCCCACCACGGAGGTGTCCCGCGCGGTGCCCTTCCTGACGGGCGTCCTGAACCTCCGGGGGCAGAGGTTGGTCAATTTATCACCCGGTCTACTTCTTACATGTTTTTCATTCGCAAATATACATTATCAAGCGTTTTTCTCAGATTAAAAACCTGTTTGATTGATCAATTTTTCTATCTAGTATTCTTCTGATTCTTAATCACACCTAATACGTCCGTTTGTGGTCCTCTGATTGGTGTCGCGGACTCATGAGTCGGAGTTTCTGGGTCCGAATCCACTCTATTACAATTTGATATGTACCTATTTTTTTAATAACGGGCAGGTTAGGCTAACAATATAGTAAATTGAACACAAATATTTAACAAGAAATTCTTCTTCCCCGTCTTAGTCCTCATTACTGAGGGCTATGACCCTTGTCGAAGCAATGACTCTTCTCCAGTTATCCCTTGACTGCGTTGCACGTAGCGTTCTAACCACCGAGGTGCCTGCTGCTGCCTTAACTCGATTGGTCCATTGTGTGGGGATCTTCTCCCTCTCTTCCCCTCCAGGCTACTGATCACAACCGGTCGTTCCAGGCTATCGTGCAACGTGTCCAAAGGACTGAAGAATCCGTCGTGACAAAAAATAAAGGTATTATGTAATAATTTTCAGTTCACGATTGATCCCCTTGCCTTCAAATAATTTAGGATCAAGTTAACTGCCGATTAGCTATATGTCAGACAGGTGCGGTGTCCTATGAATCATTTTGCGCGAATAGAGGTATAAGAGATTGAATATACGAAATTGGACGGGCATCAGGACCGTCGAGGCGTTGTTTAGAACTGCCCGTGACAAGTACAATTACTCTCAAGTGATAGTCGACATCAGGGGACCTGATATGTCACAAACAGAAGAAGAAGAGGGTTTGATATTTCAGAATATACATCGCTCACTCCTTTCAAGAACGTCATAAATAAAAAAACTTTATTTTTTGAGAATGTTTTTAAAGTTTAAAAATATAATACAATGTATTAAAAATAAATATGAAACCACTTATTGAACTCTTTACTGTGCAACAGATCTTTTTAGGTAAAACCTGAAGGTTTTTCTCCATTTGAAAAATATTTAGGATATTTAAAAAAATAATTAAATAATACCTTTTCTTAAAAATGTAAAAACAACACTTTCTGCCTGTAGCAGGTAAATATTAGGTTTAAAATATGCTTCTTTTGCTGGGCTATAGTACATTTTCTGGGCATTCCGAAAACATGCACAACTGAAAATTGACAATTTTTGATTTATGACGTTCTTTAAAGGAGTGAGCGGTATGTCACGTGGCATACTCGCTATGTTATATTGTCTGGCTCTGTTTCAGGTCTGACACGGGCACGGATCGGCAGCAGCTGCTGAGCGAGGACCCCTCCAACTCGTATAGCCCCCCCCCTGACGTGGAGCAGATCTCCCCGGGCCGGCGCTCGGGCGGCATCCCCTACCAGCCCCCCGCCCCCTCCCCCTCCCCCTCCCCCCCGCCCGCCATGATCGGGGTGGCCGCCCTGCCCAACCAAAACTCGGACACGCTGAATTCCCACGGCGAATTCATAGTTTAGATTTCGTGGTTGAAAATATGCGCGATGGTTATAAAATAACCGTCACGCTTTTTGACCGTGTGCTGCGAGGAAGCGGCTCCCAAACGAGTGGCTTTAAATCGTATTTCGTCAATTCGGAACGAGTAACATGAAAAATTGGCTCGAAATTTACTTGTAATTTTTCACGATAATACAGAAATAATTTAATTCCTTATGAAAAATTTACACAAAATTTTTTATTTTTCTTAAATTTTTTAATTCTGATTTAAATTTATTTTCCAGACTTTTAAGCTATTTTCTTAACTTATCAAAAAAATAATAACCCATTTTAAAATTTTACAGTGAATAGTTTTACAACATTTTTTAAAATCTTCGAGGGAATTATGTTGTTCTGATGAAATTAGGTATAATTTTTTTATTTTTAAATCTAGTATTTTTCGTGTTTGAATTATCTAATTAAAAAAAAATCAAATTTAAACTTTGACTATGCAAATTTTATGATTATATAAAATACTATGATTATTATGTTAAATTGACAGTACTTTTATACATGATGCATGACGAATAAAGATTATGATAGAAGGATTTAAAATTATGACGTAATATGTTTGCTGAAGGTATTCAACGTAAGCACTTTATAATCGAGCAAAACCAAACAGGTATGGAAAACTAATCTCACTCCATTATAGAATCATTCTGTCTTAAAATGTTATCCATCTTTTTAACCATTTTTAAAGTATGGAATTTGGCAATGATATAATATATTCCGCTACTTGACTGTTAATGTTGAATATTTAAATACCGAAAATGTCACCACAATGGATAGATGTGGTGTGTACTCGATCCTTAATTACATAAAGGCGAGGTGTTAATTGGGTTAGCATTAACAGAGTGGTAGCGAAATCAGACTAACATATGCGTGTATAATTTTGCCATCTTGTGACGTTTTGTCATAATTGATTGGAACACGTAGTTGACCTCTAACAGTTTGAACAAAGTGAAGACTTTCTAGTGATTATGTGATAGTGGATAGTGGACCCGTGGCGCTTTGGAAGGCACTTTGCCATTTTGATTCACTCGCAATAACTTATATTTATCTTTGATACCATGCTAAATTATTGATAAATATGTGCATCGAAGCATGGGACAGGATACAGAAGGAATACTGCTGCATCTGTTGTTAAATTTAATTCAGAAAAAGTTGCTAACAACTAATACTTTTGATTCAATTTAGTGACTTTGAATATGTTTTTGCAGTTAGCGAGTTGTCGGGACAGAGCGTAATATTATATTTTATAAGATAGTTCCGGAGTGTTTTCCAAAGATTGTCCAGTCATTGAATGTAAATATAGCTATGTATACTATAAGGAAATACTTTAAGGTTTGCACCGTGCATCCATCTATTGGAGATTTTATTTAATTTAACTATAATTCCAATTTTAAAACTGAGAAAAACAATATTGATCTGTTTTTTTTTGTCGCTCTCACGGCTTGCGAAATGTTTGTCAAGTATAAAAAATTGCTCGGGAATTTGTCCTTCATTTAGTTATATTCCAGTCGCTAATTTTAAAAAATCCTTGAAAAATTATAATGCATCCAAAATAGTTTCCACAGCAGGCTTTGAACACATTATGAGACTTAAATGCCAAAATGACTCTTTTATTGGTTGAATTGATAATTTAGTATAAATAAAGAAGAATCCGATGAGAATATGATAGTCTGGGTATTTAGAGGGCCTACACTTCATTTATGCCAAGATATCAATTAAAATCTTGATAACAAAATAACTCCTAAGAGGGGCACAATCCGGACTTTGTGAACAAAGATCGGGACATGCTCAAAATATTGTATATTGTTATTATGAAGAAAAACAAAATTTGAATGTTTATTTAAGCTGCTCAGTCCAGTTATTTATTTAATTATTTTTATTTGTAATTATGCTATTTGGGGGCCATTTGCGCAGTTACTAAAACAATTGGACTAAGGTGAAACTGTACTGAACCACGACAGCACTGAGCTTAAAGTTTTGTTGACCTTACCGCAACTTATGCTCAAATCAATCATTTGCATACTTGTTATATTAGAAAGCTGTTTTACTGACCACCGCAATACTTGACTTTGAGAATATTGAATGTGGCCGATCTTTGTGATATACTTTAGTTTGAAACCACATACATGTGCAAAATCATCGGTCATTGATTGTCTCTGGAAGAAAAATAAAACAGTTCTATTATGTAGAATGCTTAATATGTATTGTGAAATGAGTTGTCACGACTCAATACTTTGTTTTTGCGGAATCCCGGTTTTATGTTGAGACAAAAGTTTAAACCATTAACTGGAATGTTGGAGCAATATCACAATGGAATTTGAGAAACAAATTATCGCTCACTCCTTTCAAGAACGTCATAAATCAAAAAACTTGATTTTTCAGGAGAACGTTTTTAAAGTTTATAAATGTAATACAATGTATTAAAAATAAATATCAGCCACTTACTGAACTTTTTACTGTGCAACAGATCTTTTTAAGTAAAACCTGAAGGTATTTTCTCCATTTGAAAAATATTTAGTTTATTTTAAAAAATACTTAAACAACACCTTTTCTTCAAAATGCAAAAACAACACTTTCTGCCCTGTAGCGGGTAAATATTAAGTTAAAAATATGCCTCTTTTGCTGGGATATAGTACATTTTCTGAGCATTCTGAAAACATGCACAACTGAAAATTCACGATTTTTGATTTATGACGTTCTTGAAAGGAGTGAGCGATATGTTGCAAAGTTTTTTTACATTATTAAATGAGCTTATACATAATAAAACACGGATTGACTCAGTCACTTTCCGCAGTATGCTCCGATATATGAATTGTACTTTTTTGTTGTTTATAAAATATATTTGAATTTTTTTTAGTAAAAATAAATTACGTATTGTAGGGTGCATTTTCTAAATATTATTTGGTCAGATTATAATAAAATAAAGTATTTGCTTAGTATTTAATTTTATTCAATACATGAAAAATAGATCTATTATCTCATTTTTACATATAATTTATTTAGAGTACCTTTGTAATTATGAGATTTGTTTTTTATATATTTTATCCATAGAAATTTCCGTTTTGACACAACACAGATTTTAATTTATTTTGAAATGTTAGCAATAGTCATTTTAGGTAAATTATTTTAAAAGAATTTAATTCACATTATATTACAGTTGGAATGTCAACAGTTAATACAATATTTCCATCAACGTTTTACGCAATAAAATAAAAAAAATCTCAAAGATAAAATACCATTTTTATTAATAGTTTTATGTTTTTTTTTGTATTTTATTATTTTTATGTGAAAATTCAGTCACTAAATGTGCAATTTTTGTACAAAAATACCCACTCATTTTTTTTATGTATATATTTTTTTGTGGTGGAATTGTTAAATTACCAACTTTTTAAATGTCTTATTTGAACATAATGTTTAAAATATCTTGTTTCCGTATATGAGAGCCAAGAAATCATAATTGTAGAATGGGTTAAAAATATATGTAATAGTAAATTCTTTTTCTATTTGAAATATCAATAGGAATAAACAGAATCAGTTTTTTTAACTTCAACATAACTTGCAATAATCCAGGTAATATGGATGTTCAGTAATGGGCAGAATGGCGAATGATACACAGTATAAAGTGCTTACTCGCTTTATGCAAGTAGCCAATGCCAGGTCGTTAGCCCCTGGAAATGCCCAGACTGCCATATTCCCTTTGTATTATATTTGACAACCCTCGAGGAGAGGATGGTATATGACCCTCAGGGGTGGAATCCAGAGTTTGAGTGCAATCAGTTGAAGTAAAGTGTCATGTCGTGATAGTTGCTCCAATGATCATTCATGATAGTGAGAGAATTTACATTCTGTATTACATTTGTCTGCCTCTGTAGTGTAATGGCCAGCACGCTCGGCTACCGTTCTGGAGGTCCCGGGTTCCATTCCCAGGGGGGGTCTAATAAATATAAGTGATTTTTTCACTCAATATTTATTCCATATTACCTTGGACTGGTACCTGAAGCGGAGGGCTGAACACCTTTCCTTTGTGAGTTAACGATCAAGATAACACTGCGTTTGTATGATGCAATGCCCTATGCACCATTGAGGTGCGGATAAGGGTTTGATTACATATGTTATCTACTTGAAAGCTTAAGTAAATAATTTAATACCTAAATGGTTTGTAACTTACTAATATATCTGTTATGGTTATTAAAAAAAAATGGTTTAAAAAAATTGCTGTAAATATTACAACTGATTGAAAACACAGTGGTCATGCTAAAAGGTCAAATCTTTCCAGTTTAACGAAACATACAAGTATTTTTTTTAATCTGTGCCCTGAATAGTTTGTATGAGCCAGTTAGGGCGTTTTGGCTCTTCTTTGTGCGGATTTGATCTAATTTTATAGTGAAGATAGTCTTTTTGAAAGCTATTATCGGATATTTTGTTAGCGAGAGCGCTAGAGTGTGTCGGTGCTCGTGTAGTGTATATAGATACATATTCTCTAAGGTACAATGTAAGGTGGACACTGAGGAATGAGTTACTCTTGATGTAATTATATAAAGAAATGTTTCTTTTATAATTTAAATTGTAAATTGATATTTTTAAATTTTAACAAGCAGTTTGTTTTATTTTATTTCTTGTTTTTTGTGCATACTCTAAATTTTATCATTATCTTTAATAAAATATTTTATTTAAATTTTTGCGTGTACATTATTATTTCCCCTTTCGTTCGCCTCTTCTAATGGTAATGGTTAGCACACTTTGCAAAACATACTACAGACCCTGCAGTACATTATTTGCTCTGATTTGTAAAACTACACATAAGTCTACAACTCTTTCAATGCATACAAGTCAAATATCATTGAAAAACATGAGAAGTATCAAGAAGTATGAAGTGGTTGCTAAAGAAATTTTAGTGATCTGCTATGTATGAAGATAGATATATCTAAAAAATAGGGTTTTATATTGACTTCTCGTTGAATATGCAAAGAAAATCTCAATGTGGCTAGTTATGCGACTAACAAGAGTTTACTATGAAGCCAATAAATAATCATAAAGATTTTTTAACATTGATCAAGAAGTTATTGATCATGATCATACTATGGTGGAGACTGACCGGAGCATTTCGTCATAACGTAACGTCGTAACATCGCTCGTGGGGCGCATCAGCGAGCATCCGAAACTATGGATGGAGCGCTCGGCTCGCTGTACTGACTATACGAATGCTCGCATCGTAACGTGTTACATTACGTTGAGATGGCTCCGGTGAGTCTCCACCCTTATATCAATGGTGAAATTTACACAGTAAAAAATTGACCATTATATTGTATATATTACACAAAACCAAACATTCAAACTTTATATATACATACATAATGTGTATGAAGAGAGAAAATAATATTGCAAACTTCAAATGTTAACATAGATATTGTTAAGGTACAAATTCACCAATACAATTTTTATAAAGGTATGTATTATGTGTGTCTCAATGGAGAAGGATCATCTATTTTTTTATACAAAAGGAATCATGGAAATCTGGGTATCCCAGGGCTTTTGACCTGATACTGGCTGGATTAATTGACAACATTTTATAGACTGCAACATTCACCATTCTGCCCATTATTGAATATCCCTACATATTGACTCTGGATTTTGATCTATGTATGACATATTAATGTGTTTATATACACACACAAGTATATACATATAAAACACATGTCCACATTGAGGGGTGAGAATTAAAAGTCTGATAGCATAAATTCATATAAAGATATTAGCGATTGTAAACATCTAGAATTGGGTTAATTTGTTTTCTTGTCTGGTTTCCGGGCAACTGTTCGTCCTTTGGGTGTCTTGAGTGGTTTAGTTTCCAGTTCAACAGAAATACAGCAAACAGATCCTATCTTTGTGAACCATTCGAGTGAGAAGGAGAATTTTTCATATATAAAGTTCTCCCCCATCATCGAGTGCATTATTTTGTTAGAGTTGAGTCCGTTGAAAGAATAGTTTCCCTGAAAACAAAATAAATAGCTCTATACCGAAGTACAAGTACAATATTTTGAACCATATTTATATTACTCGGGCACAATTGTCTTTAAAATTTGCATTAGAAGCCTGATTTATGTTGCAGTGGAACTCACATTGCTGACCATACAATTCTTGTCTGATTTGAGGACTTGGTCCATGATTTGCGAGAAAACGATTTCAGTACAAGGATTTTTAGTATTTATCTGGTAAATTGGTACCTTGGTTCCATCCTTTGTCATCCAAATATTTATCGCACCCTTGAATTTAAAAAAAAATGTTTTAAGTTCACGAAGACATTGAGAAGAAAACAACTCTGTTAACATTCTAAAACTTACAAAATAAAATTCACTATATATGTATGTATCTTATTTATGCCGACTGTATTAATCAAATCGATCAATATTAATTAGCCCGGTGAAAGATGCTGTAACCAAGTTATAAGATATATAGTGATATTGAAACGTTATTTAAACATTCAAATATTGATTATAAACGGCTAACTTTTATTTGGTTGAGTGACAGCACACTTTAGTCACTTGACATTTTGACTAATAGTTGTTAGTTAACCAGCGTATTAACCAAGTATTTGGCAACATCATGTACACTGGGACATTAAAATTATGTTTTTTTTAAAACAAAATAATGTTTTATTTGTTAGTTTCCATACCATTCTGAAAAACCATTTGTAATGGAATCGTTAAACAACCGACTGCGGTTACTTAAATTTTTTTTCCTTTTCCTTATCCACACCCAGATGGTGTATAGTGTAAATATAATAAATTAGAACGGATATATGTGATGAAATTGAAGTTCAGGAAGGACATTACTGCTCTTTGTGAACGAATATGAACAAAAAATAGTAGGTAGGAAAAGAAGAATAGCACAAATGGCTAGGGCGCCCGGTGTTGTGTGCCCGTACTCGTACTTGCTTGTTTAACCTATGCCCTTTTTTTAAATTTAATAATAAAAAAAGTTCACATCGATTATAACTGTAAATGAATCACTACGAAATGTATTTTTTTACTCATACCACTTCTGCTCGCGAGCAGTAGGGCCCTCGAGTTGCTAATCTTCAATTTAAAATGAGTAAAAGAGTAGCAAGATCAATAGTGCACAACAAAGAGCGTACAAACTCTAAAACCCTTGGGTATATTTGTGGGTCCAGTGTTAGACACCACATGATATTTGGGGAGAAATAATAATAGGGATAATAGGTTGTTGTGGAGAGAATAGAAGGATGTGGGAGATCTCCCATGGACTGGTCAGACTTAGTGAAGTCTGTCCAGTCCATGGGGTGTGAAGATAAGTGGAGAATTAGTTCTCAGGTACAAGGGATCTACCAAAAAGAAGTTTACTATATAATGTTAGTTCACTTACCCCGGTGCAAGGGATGTCGTTTTTCAGAAAAACATTGCCTCTGTATTCTTCCACATATCGGCTTAATTTATTAACTTGAACTTTGCATTCGCAGAAGTCCTTGTCAATTTTCTTAGATGGAACGCAAGTGTTAATATTTTTGGTTTGTACCGCAAATGGACCCTGGAAAGAAATTGAAAAATTGATCATGTATATTTATAAAAAAAACAACTTTGTAGTGTTGTGATAGAGTAGAGTTGTGATAGATAGGTAGTGTATAGCTACCATACTGGTGGTCTCGGGTTCGATTCCATGGAGGGATCAAAATAAATATAAATGATTTTTTAGTTTAAATATTTAATTATTATTACCATAGACTGGCAACTGACGCGCAGGACTGGTCACCTTACCTTCATGTAATTAATGACTAAGTTAACACTGCTTCAATTCAATTCAGTGCCCTATGCACCGTTTGTGTGCGGATAAGGGTCAGAATATGATATTTATAAAACATGTCCATATATCTAGCATTGGATTGCTTCGTATCCTAATACGAAGCGATCCAATGCTTTGAAGAGTCAATGACGCTCTTAAGAATCGAACCCGGGGCTCCAGCACAGTAGCCGAACGCCCTAACTACTACACTACGGAAGCAGATAAATTGATTAGAGAAAGATAAATACACTTCATATATGGAATATAAGCTTACCAAACCATTCTTTGATAGTGAAAGAATACTCAAATTTCCAAATAAACAATGATTTGGTGATGGGAAACCAAGAAATAGTAACAATACGCTTACAATACATTCTCTCTTTATAAACACGTACATATTTGCACAATTTTACAAGAAATTGTAGTGTATTGTTCTTCCTGATAGTATGAAGTTTGAATAAGTATTGAGATTACTTTTTATTGGAAATTCAACGTATTTCAATCCAATAAATTTTACAGCTAGATAAATCATACACAATTATTATCATGAATAGATTTGGTGTGAGATTGTTTTGTTATATAATAACAATGGTTTGACATCATTAGAACATTTCTAAACTATTTATGTAATTGTCCATTTCCTCTTCACATTATATCCCTATAAAAAATCTAATGGACAAATAATATTCCTAATATGTTTTTATGGATTTGAGATTAGTAAATAATATCCATAAATATAACATCAATCAGGTTAAATTGAAATAAACGAGGCAATTACCAAGTGGTTAAATTTTAATTTTTTTTTTGGTATAATTTTAAATTGCCACTGGGCGTTTACTAAAACACCTATATTTTCAGGTGATTCTTGTGAGTGTTGGTGGTATTTTTAAAAATCATTATTTAACACATATTTAACATTAGAAAGTTTTTTTTTATGCCTCAAAGGCGTGTATGGTTCATATAATGAGTTAAAAAATATTAATGATCTAACAAACATATGGCAAATAACATGCACTGTCTCACAATATTGTACTTACATACCGTAGCTGTTTTCTTTTTCACATTTTGATATTTTTATAAAACTTCATTCTCCACAAAATTTTTTCATTATAAAATAGTCTGTTTAAAAGAAAATTTTACTATACATCATTATTTTTTTGATTTTACGATGATGTGTTTTTATCAAAGGTCTATCAGTTTTTTCTTTAATTAATAAATGACCCCCTTGATCTAACTTAATCTAGTTGATCTACATTTGTCTCTTAATTCACTTTTGCGTTCCTTCCTCATTCATTTGTTCCACATGTTCAAACAATCTGAACACACCTTTCTTCATTTTATCGATAATGGTCATCTCAGCTTTGCATTCTTCATTATATCACCATTCGTAATTATGTGTTTATATATATATAAATATTTATATATATATATATATATATATATATATATATATATATATATATATATATATATATATATATATATATATATATATATATATATATATATATATATATATATATATATATATATATATATATATATATATATATATATATATACATATAAATATATATATATATATATATATATATATATATATATATATATATATATATATATATATATATATATATATATATATATATATATATAATATATATATATATATATATAAATATATATATATATATATATATATATATATATACATATAAATATATATATATATATATATATATATATATATATATATATATATATATATTACATATATACACAAATCCATTTGTAATTAGGTTATGATTGATACTGAATAACGTTAATCAGATCAATTATTTTTACATTTTCCATTTCACTAATATTTAATTCATTTTTAATCCAATTATGTACAAAAGTCAGATAGCAATGGGAATGTATAACTTTTTCTCCATTCATGATATAATTGTACAGGTATATAGGTATATTCAATAGTAATAACAATGATAGCAAAAAACATAGTTATATTTTCTTTCTTCATACTGTTACAATTTACAAAAGACAAATCATGTTTGATTGAAGGAGCCAAGTCAACTTCAAAATTTGTAAGTTACCATTTGTACTAGTATTCTTTTTACTATATAATATAAAAATTAATAACAAACATAGTCGTATGTAATAATTTTTCCACAAGTAGCTATTTGTTAGAGAGAATCTCTCAGATATGAGAATATCCACAATTATATTTCTCCATTTGTTGGCACTACACCATATTGGAGGTGAAGATAAAAACTTTGCAAACTGATAAAATGAATTAAAAATATAATATAAGAATATTTATATTAATTAAGCCAAGCCTTTATTTTATGATTAATTTATGAATACACAGCATGACAGAATTAAAAATAAAGAATCATTAGAGAGGAAAGTAGGGATGAATAAAAAAATAAGTTAATACTCGCAGGTCATTAGGCTCTGAGGTCGGCAATTGTTTGAATTATCCTTATTTTCGAGGTACATACTCCTTATAACGTTTCGTATCATCTCTAGGGTCCATTCTATGTAGTGACAAAAAGTGTGGATAGAAGTTGCCATCGACCCGGTCCAGTAGACGCGGAGAACAATGTCACCAACACGTTGGGTGTCTACAAGATCAACAGGTACAAAGAGGAGGTCCGGGGACTAGTGACAGTACCAAATGATTTAAAAGATTTTTCAGTTGCGTAAGATTTAAAATTGTTAATGTATTGTAATTGTTAATATATTAAGTTATTATATATGTCCTGACACTTAATATTAAACTATCAAAAATAATTGCAGGATAAAGGCCGTATATTGTTTCAGTCAGTCCTAGTATTAATCCAAGTTCTTCTTCTTCTCTGGTGATTTCCCTCTTTGCTGAGGACCGTCACCCTCCTATTGGTTTCCTCTGGGACCTCGGACAACACGCCGCCATTGGTCCCTGCATTGTGCAGCCTTTAGAGCTCTCGCAACGGAGAGAGGCCTATGACCGAGCATCCGTAAAGAAGGAGCATTTCAAAAAGTTCCCAATGGATTTTCACATGTGCAGTTAACTTTTGACCAAAATGAAAAGCCATTTGTTATTGAAAATGAAAGATATTGGGAGAATTTTATGCTCATATTTGATTAGATTAGATTAGATTTAATTTGTCTTTTTCAAATTTACAGTTCGATTTGTTAACTGATATTTGGAGAGACGGAGGATACAAACCTTTCTTTAAAGAAACATTTGATAAACCTTGTGACGCTGGCTTTATTACTATATTGATTAAGAGGTTTTTCACACCGAGTAAAGGATGCTTAGTTAAAAAGGTACTGACAAAATTAAACTTATATTTCATTTAATTATTTGGGTTTGGGATTTTAAGAGAATATGTGGATGATGCTTTTGCTTTGACAAACATATTTTTGGTAAATTACAAAAATTAAAAATGGTCGTGGATTTTCAAAAACTTATGTTGAGTTGATAAAAGTGCAATGATAGAGGATGAATATTAAATTCTTCAAAGGTCAATCGATACCTTTAACATCTTGTATACTAACACAAGGACATCGCTGCGGGTATTAGGAATAGTGGATCATTAACTCGAGATGAACAGAAGTCCAGCTTCTTGCTCTCCTCCATAACATTTGTACATTCCCATTTCCATAGTCTCGTATGATATCTCCTGAATTGTGGTTAAACAATATATTGGGATGTAAAAGGAGGTATGTGTAATATCACTCTGCCCGTTTAATGTAAATATGGATAATCATTCTGATCATTTACTTCTTTCTTATGACCTTTACTATTGTAAAGAGAGATTTAAATAAAGGAATAAAAATAGATGAAAGGGTTGTCAGATACAAATCTCACTTTTTGTTCGGTAGGATTCCAAAGGGATAGTTGATGAAAGCAAATAATAAATAAATGATTTCATTAATTGATTTGGCAGTCACTTTGTGGTAAAATCTATCCATTTTTATTTAATGTTTTACTTAGTAAATACCACTATTTCTTAAAATCTACTGTGACACGTGTTTCGATGGATTCCGCATCATTTTCAAACACCGTGAACAACATTTTATATTGATATTTTATATACTATTACACAATCATATTACAGGGAATCTACTCAATGAGCGCTTTGGAGCCAACAAATTTGGTCAAGAGTGTAGTTGGTGAAAACTTCTTCTATGAGAAGTTGTCTATAACTGTGGCACTGAATTCTAAGAAAGGACTAATGATGTGCATGAGCATATCATGCGAGTCCAAACCGCTCACGAAAAGTGCTCAAGCGGCTCTGTCATCTAATGCAACTACAACTGCACCTAAAAAATTGAAGAATTGATCACCACTTGGATAAATCAAGCAGTAGTAACTATAAACAAGAGTGTTTTTAAAGAAATAGGCATAAATATATACAAAGTGTTATGAAAACTTATAACATTGTTTTATTATTTTTTATTTAATGTTCTATCTTATTTTTTAACATCTCATCAAAGATGAAGAAGAATATAAAAGTCTGGGCATTTACGGGGCTGACGACCGTCATAGGCTGGTTTAAGTGATCAATTCTAACTCCTGTAATTGGAGATAATCCAGATTTTGTGAACAAGTATTTGGACACACTCAAAATATTGTAAATAAATTATCTGGTCAAATTATAAGCTTAAATAATAAAAATGAAAATGGTATTTTCTGGCGTTTCTCATGTGTGTGATTATAATCCAGGATTCCGACCTCACATATTAATATAAGAGTTTCTGCTTAGTAAAAAGCTTCTTTACATCTCACCAATAGATGTCTCAAGTGAAGTTCTAGTGATTCAAGAACAAGGTTTCTAAATTGGTTCATATATATAGAACTTCCAAGAATTTGAGTAGTGTGGTTGTCAATAATGGGTAGAATTGGTGAATGTTACACGTGTGTAAAGTGATCACTTAAACCAGCCTATGACGGTCGTCAGCCCCGTAAATGCCCAGACTTCCATATTCTTCTTCATCTTTGATGAGATGTTAAAAAATAATATGAAAATAACTCCTGTAATTGGAGATAATCCAGATTTTGTGAACAAGTATTTGGACGCACTCAAAATGTTATAATGTTCAATCGGTTCAAAAAGTGTATTTGTATATTTTATGAACATATATAAAATATCACATTGTTAACCTTATCACTTGATTTGTTATTATAATATTATACTATTCTCTGCTTATATTAACTTCTTGTCAATAAAGAGAGTAGAATATTTCATTAACTTTATTTCTAACAACCTTGGCATTTTGAAACCATTTGACGATTTATACGATTAGAAGTTAATTATATTTTTTCACACTTATCCGCATGCAGAAGGTGCATAGGGCACCGCATCGGAACGATTCTGGTTTAATTATGATCATTAATTATATGAAAGTATGGTAATCAGTTTTGCATTCCAGATTCTACGATTAAGGAATGGAATATATTTGATGGAATACAGATGTCAAAAGAGAAGGAGCTCAGAGCGAAAACAATTCATGAATATTTAATGTTAAATATAAGAGAATGTTAAAGTTATCTACACAAAGTAGTTAACGTGTTTTCTTTTCTTTGGAATCGACATCTAGTACATGTTATATCTACGTTTATTAAATGTCACCCGACGGATTCTCCAGTTCTTTGGACACGTCGCGCGTGACAACGAGGATAGCCTGGAACGACTGGTTGTAATCGGAAGTCTGGAGGGGAAGAGAGGGAGAGGAAGATCCCCACACATGGATCGATCAAAGTAAGGCAGCAGCAGGCACCTCGGTGGTTGGAGCGCTACGTGCAGCGCAGTCAAGGGATAACTGGAGAAGAGTCACAACCCTCAGTAATGAGGAATATGACTGAGAAGAAATACAAAATAGATACTATTTCATTTTAATATTTATGTCAGTTACATAACGTCGATACAATACCAAATTCAAGAATCGGTCTAAAGACGAGGACCTTGTGATTTTTCATTACAAGGTCAAATTTAAGTATATACAAGTTATTATTCATCATCGTATTGACTTATTATCTGTAGTTTTTCTGCAAAATGGATAATCACAGCTTCAGTATTGGATTGACGATATCATATTGCGAATAAAATCAATTCCTTTTAAATGGCCTGGAGGAGGTTGTTTCGTTTGAGGATATCGTTTCTTTAACGCTCTTAGTGAGTTGTTTGGACTCTCCAATTATCCTCACGCATGCCACTATTCCTCTCTTAGTGTATATTACCATAGTTAGAGACATCTTGTAATAGTAAAGGTTGTCACCGACTATTTTCTTTACCATTGTTGTGGGATCAGGGATGCTCAATGTGTAGTTTCCCTGCAATGACAAAATAATGATATCGCATCATAATAAAGTAACGTTTGTATCGATTTCACGACTGATTTCAGTCAGTGATTGAAGTCAATTAATGTCTTTCTAGTCAGCTGTTAACAACTGCTGTAGAACTGTCAATTTAATTTAAGTAAGATTTAACCAAGGTAAGTCATAACCTTATATTTTGACAGTTAAACTAAAATGCTTAGCGCTCATCCTTCCCTTATTATTGTTTTGTGCCTAGCACCAATTCATTAATACTACTACTACTACTACCACCATCGTTTC
Source organism: Brachycentrus maculatus (assembly GCF_059751285.1). Taxonomy (NCBI): domain Eukaryota; kingdom Metazoa; phylum Arthropoda; class Insecta; order Trichoptera; family Brachycentridae; genus Brachycentrus; species Brachycentrus maculatus. The sequence continues at coordinate 193,739 of NW_028281171.1, read as the reverse complement.
ACCGCAGGGGTAGGCAGAGAAAAACGCCACACTCTTCTGACCTAACATACACTCCTCGCCTCCTACACGTCCATACATCTAGTCATACATGCCCTCCGATTACGTAGACTTTTGACACTGCCAAATTTTAGGTTCTGGTTGATCTGATCGTGCCAATTCATTGATTGATTTAAAAAATCGATAAAAAGGAGGTCTTACATTTTGTATTGGAACATTCTTGGATGTTTGATTTATTTTGTTAGGCATTATTATTAGTCATATTAGTCATAGTTATTACATTATAAATTGCGCCATTTAATTTTTATACATGGGTTTTAGGCATTTGGATCCCAAGAGACGATAACTTACATTTTTTAATACAAAGTTAAATTTAAATAAAAAAATATACCTTTTTAATGGTACAATCTTTCGTTGGTGAGAAAAACGTCTTGATTATGACTCCAATAAGACCATTTTCGCACGGATTGTCATATCTTTCTTTAAAGAATGGTTTGAACCCTCCATCTCTCCAAACGTCAGTTAGCATATCACACTGTACATAAGTAAAAACTCCCCGTAAGGTAAGATATATCATGTAAGCATATAAGTTACATCAATATTGATAGAGATTTAAAGGTCATTGGATATGTTTCTGAGAAAAGTTTTTTTAAATTGCCATTTTAGAATTATTGAATTTTTGAATGTGACTATATGCTGTGCTAGCATCTAGCTACGGCTTATGCAACACTGCTTATCATGGCCCTAATTAGGCTTTAACTTTATAATTTTTACAACCTATGCCTACTCGCGACCACTCACGAGTAGGCATAGGCTTTAAAAATCTACATTTTGTCTTTACGTTTATAGTTTATTTAATGTTTATAGAAAATTCTAGGCAAAAACGGTATAAGATTATTTGATATATTCTTCTAACCCTTATCCGCATCCAATGGTACATAGGGCACTGCATCGTATTGACACAGTGTTATCTTGATCTTAACTTACATGAAGGCAAGGTGATCACTCCTGCACTTCAGGGACCAGTCCAGGGTAATATAAAATAAATATATTAATATTTGATTTATTACTCAACTGAAAAATGTTTTAAATCGTTTGAAACTGTAATAACTCCTTCAAATTCCATCTTATATTTGTTTATCCAGTGTATGGCCAGCGTGTTGGTGACCTTATGTTCCACGTCTATAAGTCCAGGCTGCTTGCAGGATCTCTCTAAATTGCTCGCAGTGAGGTAGAATGGACCCTGGACATATTACAAAAGATTTTATTGAAGTGGCACTTGACATAATAGTGAGTAAGAAGTTGATCTACTGACCTAATGATCTGGGAGGGTTTAAAAGCCTTAACCTCTACCTGTGAGGAAAGTAGACTGAATGCAGTCGAAATTCGATCTCTCAGATGAATGTGCGGAGAAACAATGTATGATAGATGTTCGAATGGTGAAATAAAGGAGGAATGCAAAGCTGAGATAAGCATTATCGATAAAATGAAGAATGTCGTGTTGGACTTGTGGAACGAATGAGTGAGGAAAGAACGGTAAAATAAATTTATGAGGCTAATGTAGTAAAGGAAAAGGAGCAGAGCAAGACCGATACTAACTTGGCATGATCAGGTATGTTAAATACATATAAATAAGGGATCAGGTTTTCGTTGCAACTTTATTGTTTGTAATATTTTATTTATGCATACATATATTCTATTTACTCAAACCTGTGAGGTGTTCAGACGTATTTAGTTTTATAAATTAATAGTACAATAATAGAAATTATTTAAAAAAACGTATTCGCATTAAATTTTAAATTTCATGATTAAAGAAAACACTTGTTTTTTACCACTTGAGTTTTATTATAGACTACATGTTTCAGAAGTTAAACTTCCATCATTCAGGTCTGTATAATAAATACCTGAATGATGGAAGTTTAACTTCTGAAACATGTAGTCTATAATAAAACTCAAGTGGTAAAAAACAAGTGTTTTCTTTAATCACTGTTTCATGTCTTACCACAAAGTCAATGCCGAAACAATAAATAAAATATCAGTTATTATACAGACCTGAATGATGGAAGTTTAACTTCTGAAATATGTAGTCTATAATAAAACTCAAGTGGTAAAAAACAAGTGTTTTCTTTAATCATTGTAACATGTCTTACCACAAAGTCAATGCCGAAACAATAAATAAAATATCAGTTATTATACAGACCTGAATGATGGAAGTTTAACTTCTGAAATATGTAGTCTATAATAAAACTCAAGTGGTAAAAAACAAGTGTTTTCTTTAATCATTGTAACATGACTTACCACAAAGTTAATGCCGAAACAATAAATTAAATTAAATTATTACAACTTACAAAATTTGATATCGTTTTCATCTTAGCTCCAACCAAAATGATAGTATCATTTGTGAATAGCAAACATATTATAACGCAATATGTAAACATGATGCCAATATTTAAAACACGCGTTTGTTAGAATGTTTTCATTAGAGAAATGGAAAGAATTGTAAATCCAAATCACGTTGGTTGTTTAACATCATCAATGAGTGCACATTATTTATCTGAATGTGAGATAAATATCACATTAGTGAGACGGAATGAAATTAATGATGAAATAATTGCTAATATAAATAACAATCCGAAATTATCTTCATAATCCTAGCTTTGTAAAGTATATTTAAAAATATACTCTACAAAGCTAGGATAATGAAGATAATTTCGGAGAGATAATACTAAAATTAATTATTATTAAAACCCTTATCCGCACCCCAATGGTGCATAGGGCACTGCTTCATATAAATGCAGTGTTATCTTGATCGTTTACGTATGAAGGAAAGGTGATCGGCCGTCCACTTCAGGTACCAGTCCAAGGTAATATTGAATAAATATTACAGTTACATTATTTTGTCCGCCTCCGTAGTCTAATGGTCAGCACGCTCGGCTACCATTCTGGAGGTCCCGGGTTCGATTCCCAGGGGGGGTCAAATAAATATAAGTGGCAATTAATATCATACTTTATACTAAAGTGTAGTATTAATTATAGCATGTTTTTATTCCAAGCCTAGAATAATTAACTAAAATGTTGATTCTTTCCATTTCTCTAATAAAAACATTCTAACAAACGCGTGTTTTAAATATTGGCATCATGTTTACATATTGCGTTATAATATGTTTGCTATTCACAAATGAAACTATCATTTTGGTTGGAGCTAAGATGAAAACGATGTAAAATTTTGTAAGTTGCAATAATTAAATTTAATTTATTGTTTCGGCATTAACTTTGTGGTAAGACATGTTACAATGATTAAAGAAAACACTTGTTTTTTACCACTTGAGTTTTATTATAGACTACATGTTTCAGAAGTTAAACTTCCACCATTCGGGTATTTATTATACAGACCTGAATGATGGAAGTTTAACTTCTGAAACATGTAGTCTATAATAAAACTCAAGTGGTAAAAAATAAGTGTTTTCTTTAATCATTTAATTTAAAATTTAATGCGAATACGGTTTTTTAAATAATTTCTATTATTGTACTATTAACACCTCACCTCAAGGTTTGAGTAAATAGAATATATGTATGCATATATAAAATATTACAAACAATAAAGTTGCAACGAAAACCTGATCCCTTTCAAGTATTTGACATACCTGATCATGCCAAGTTATTCTCGGTCTTGCTCTGCTCCTTTTCCTTACTACATTAGCCTCATAAATTTATTTTACCTTTCTTTCCTCACTCATTCGTTCCACAAGTCCTACACGTCATTGCTTATCTCAGCTTTGCATTCCTCCTTTATTTCAACATTCGAACATCTAGCATATATTGTTTTTCCGCACATTCATCTGAGAGATCGAATTTCGACTGCATTCAGTCTACTTTCCTCACAGGTAGAGGTTAAGGCTTTTAAACCCTCCCAGATCATTAGGTCAGTAGATCAACTTCTTACTCACTATTATGTCAAGTGCCACTTCAATAAAATCTTTCGTAATATGTCCAGGGTCCATTCTACCTCACTGCGAGCAATTTAGAGAGATCCTGCAAGCAGCCTGGACTTATAGACGTGGAACATAAGGTCACCAACACGCTGGCCATACACTGGATAAACAAATATAAGATGGAATTTGAAGGAGTTATTACAGTTTCAAACGATTTAAAACATTTTTCAGTTGAGTAATATATCAAATATTAATATATTAATATATTTATTTTATATTACCCTGGACTGGTCCCTGAAGCGCAGGAGTGATCACCTTGCCTTCATGTAAGTTAAGATCAAGATAACACTGTGTCAATACGATGCAGTGCCCTATGTACCATTGGATGCGGATAAGGGTTAGAAGAATATATATATATATATATATATATATATATATATATATATATATATATATATATATATTCATATATATATACATATATATATATATATATATATATATATATATATATATATATATATATATATATATATATATATATATATATATATATATATATATATATATATATATATATATATATATATATAAACAAGCAATTCCCGATGAGACATTAATATAATAATTTCTTATAAGATTTATGGTCAAGCCCCATATTCGCACATGTGTAAGTATAAAAATAACGCATGTTTTAAAGTAAACTTTTTTATTTTACAATATTTTTGATGAATTTATGTTTTAACTTTTTGTGTAGTTTGGGTGTTATTTCGCGTATTCTTGTCCAGCGGCTTGAACTCGAACAGTATCCTCAAGCAGGAGACGAGTCCTTTCTTCGTATTCCAGGTCATCGTCAGGGACACCTTCTCGTAAAAGAAATTGGCGCCGAGAAAACCTCGCGTTATAACAGTCGGATCTACTGGTGGTATGGTGTAATTGCCCTGAAATAGACAGAAACGAACGTATAAAAGTAATAGTTCAATAAAAATAATACATGTACCTACGTCTTCGCATGAGAACTACGAAGGATATTTGACTCTGCTTTGAGAATAGACATCTAAGAAGATTTTAAGGCGTGCGGTGGTGAGAATGGCAGCCTTCAAAAGGAACTTAGAGTGAGATTAGGACTCGCAGAGTCCGCATTTAACAGCATGCAGTATGTCTGGAGATTGGATCTATACTCGGTGAAGACCAAATACCGCCTATAAATGCTTGCATTGCTCCTATTCTCTTATACGGGCGTGAAACATGGCACCTTACAAGGGCCCAGAACAGCCGTGTTGAGAATAGGTGTCCACGAAGAATGTTAAGCGTGCGGTGGTTTGACTTTGCGAGGAACGAGGCATTACGGCGTAGGACGCAGCAACCTATGGTCACAACTGTCGTCAATATGGCTTGGCCATATACTTCGCATGCCGCCTTCAAGCTTGCCTCTTTTACAAGGCTTCGGGTTCCCACCGCCCAGGACGTCCTCTGACAATTCGTCGGCAGTTCATGTCAGGCATACGCCCAGTAAATACACATACTTTCATATTATATTATTGAGATCGCTAAATAATTAGCGATCAACACCGCGTCAATCCGATGCATAGGCACCATTGGATGCGGATTGGGATGAAAGAAGAAAGTAAGAGATAAGACAATATACATACATATCTACAAGAGAGATATCTACATATCTCACAGAGACAATTCAGTTTATTAGAGAATTAAGATAATAATTAACAATTTAAGGGCTTATGGCCTATCATAGGTTGTCTCGAGTGATCACTTTGTACTCTCATGGCGTGATGTTCACCATCCCGCCCTTGTTTCGGAACATCCATGCCATTTGATTTTCCGAACTTGCATATATTAAATATTCAATCGTTGCACATTCACGTGCGAGTTACAAGTGACATCTAGCGTGATTATTGTGAAGTAAATAGCGACAATCCCTTTTATCTCATTCGAAATTCTCTCAGAATTATTAACACATACTAGAAGAGTCTTGAAATACTAATGCAAATACCTTTTTGATTGTACAACCCTTGCCTATGGTGAAATAAACCTTAAATCTGGACATTAAGTCGTCATCGCAAGGGCTCTTGTAAGTTGAATGTAGGAAAGGCTGATAACCGCCATCTCTCCAGATATTTAGTGATGTTACGCCCTAAAATAGAAATGACTTAACATTTTACACAATCAAAAAGATTCACGACCATACAGTAAAATTATTCAAATAAAAATAAATGATGTTAATTTGATAAAAGGAAAGATAAACACTATTTGAATGTCTTTTTATTTAAATTTTCAGATTAAAACAGAAAGACATTTCGCTCACTATTTTCAAGAACGTCATAAATCAAAAATCGTCAATTTTTAGTTGTGCATGTTGTTTTCGCAATGCCCAGAAAATGTACTATATCCCAGCAAAAGCGGCATATTTTTAACTTAATATTTACCTGCTACAGGGTAGAAAGTGTTGTTTTTGCATTTTGAGGAAAAGGTATCGTTTAATTATTTTTTTAAATATACTATATATTTTTCAAATGGAATTTTTTTTTTCAGGTTTTACCTAAAAAGATCTGTTGCACAGTAAAAAGTTCAACAAGTGGCTTGATATTTATTTTTAATACATTGTACTATATTTTTAAACTTTAAAAACGTTCTCCTGAGAAATCAAGTTTTTTTGATTTTTGACGTTCTTGAAAGGAGCGAGTAATTTGTGCATGTGGTATACATAAAGAAATATGTAAACTAATGTACAGTTTTCTTTTACATGAAGTTTAAATAAATAAATATTCAACGAATATTACAAGTCTGATTTGGTTGGTTGAAAGGTATTGCAACGGCAATTAGCCTTCGTATATGTTTATGTACAAAAATGTCGTACTTTTAAATATCCACAATAATTAATACTTACGGACACTTAAAATATACACAGTGAAACATACTTACGGATACTTAAAATATCCACGATGAAACACGCTTACGATTACTTTAAATATTTATAATGAAACACACTTCCAAATACTTAAAATATCTAAAGTGAAACATACTTACGGATACTTTGATGTCATTTGGAACGTTGAAGGTTCCACGAAGCTCTTCCCTATACCGATTGACTTTGTAAATTGCCAAAGTGTTCGAACACATATTTTCCACATCTACAGGACCTGGGAGTTGACATGCCTTTTCCACGCTGCGAGAAATGACGTGGTAGGGTCCCTGAAAATGTGTGTCGAAAAATGAAAAAAAGCATTTCCTTAATTTTTAAAGGAGTATCCGGATTTGTACTTATGTGATGCGAGGTTTAGTAATATAGTCCCGCGGTGAGTTTGAGTAATCCATTTATCATAAAACTTGTCACAAAGCTTACGTATTTTTTGTTATCAGTTGGCTGTGTTATTTTAGATCGAGCTCCTGCAGCAAATTTATTTAAATTTGCCACAAAATAAATTAATATTCCCACTTTTACTGGAGCGATCCACTTTGCCTGCATTGTCATCATCATAAGAACTTACACTAAATAAAAAACAAATTATTCATACTGATGTTCAAATTCAATACCAATTTACGAAATATGCAGTAAACTGTTTATAATGAGTGACGAGTGATATATAAATGACAGTTTAATGATCTTATTTTTTATTTTAAAAAATGTTCAAAGGTTAAAGCGATCTTTCTAATTTTTAATATCAACCATTGGGTGCAAAAAAATGTATTCTGTTTTGAGAAAAAATCATAAAATACTTTGTATTTTTGAAGACATGCATTTAACATATACACATGGATGTACACATCAAGAGTACTTGATGACGCCATACTTCATCGGCTTCTACTTCCAGCCATATTCACATCATAAGTAAATCTGTTTCACCATTCGATCGTTCGTTCCACATGTCCGAATCATCTTAACACTCCATTTTTTACCTCATCGATAATGTTGATATCAGCCTTGTATTCCTTTCGTATTTCACTGTACGGAAATCTTGCATACGACGTTTTGCCACACATATAGTTAAGAGATCTCAATTGAACAGTATTTTGTCTGTTTTCGTCATACTTTTGCCGTCTCCATACATTAAAATTGGCACCAAGACACCATGCATGCTAGACCAGTTTCTGCTGTAAAGCATTGTTTGCTACTTTTGAATTCAGCGCAGCATTTACTTTATTCCCGATATTCATTCACCTTTTAATGTCATTCTCTACTTATCCATTCTGCAAAAACACACTTCCCAGATATGCGATAATCTACCTGTCACAAACTTTCACCGTTTTCCACAATCTCACATTCGGTCTACTTTCATATTTTTCTAAAACCATCAATTTGACTTGCCAACAGTAAATAATAATAATTTTTGTAATTCAGGCAGGGCTAACCAATTTTCATATATTTAACGATTGCGTAGTACTGATTTTAATCTAAGCGGTGTCATGTATACCATCGGGTGAGCATAAGGGTTAGAAAAAAAAACATAACTGAAATTTTTAATCATTTTAAGTTGATCTTTTCACGTATTGTATCTTATCAACAAGATCAAAATAATACGATGACGATGGTAATTTTTGGTGGTTAATGATGATACTTGTGTACATATATATTTTAAAATAAACGTGTCATGGTAACCCCTATAAATGTCTGACACTAATGTATTTTTAATATTATTATATCGCTTATAAATCATGGTATTTAGGCAAAAATTAACATTCAAAGTCTACGTAAATTTTGCGTTATTATTAGATGATTTGAAAAATTGCACTAAATGATTGTGTTTGTGAAATATGTTAATTTTTGCAATTGTAACGGTCATCTAAGACTTTCTGAATGATGCGATTGTGCTCTCCATCAAGTCGGCCATGCGGGAGAGCTACGCAGTCCATATCTGAGTAATATTTTGCTCCTCTCCAGCCACCCATTGCCGATGGACCTAGCTGCAGGAAGCCCCAGGTAGCGAGATAGCCTCCTGGCCTCCTGGTCCCAATCATTCAGATTCAAGCTTTTCACGTCTTTATTTTTGTTGGAGATAGGTATTTCCTTATTTTTCTTTTTCTCTAACTACGACTGTGTTCTGTTATTATCGGAGTCCGCTTCTGGAAGAAGGAAGACCAGCTATCTCTCCATCGTTTAAGTGGTCTTCCTGGGGGTCTGTTACCTCTTTTTTTTCTTTTTGCTACTATCCTCACTACTCGATCTGAACTTACTCTCCCCTTAGGTATTTCCTCTATGGATTAAACGCGTCTCAAATAAGGATATTGCAAATTATTTACAAATGACATTTTTGCGCCTTACAAATTTCGCGACGACACAGTTGTTGACGTTATCTGGTGTTAAGGAGCTAATCCACAAACAAACAAGCTGTTCTCCTAAGCCCATTTATTCTCCTATTTGTTCGGGTCGAACCCATTGACTGAGTGGATAACCTGAAAGATAACGACAATAATATCATCATTGTTTCGGCATTCGCTTTATGGTAAGACATGATTAAATTATAAATAAAACATTTGTTTGTTTAGACAAGTGGTAAAAAAACAAGTTTTTCATTTATAAACTATATATGTGAGTAACAAGTACATATTTTTAAATAAATTTATTTGAGAATAATATTTAAGTGACAGTTATGATGATGCATCTGTATTTTTTTACTTCACGAATTTTGCTTTTTTAAACAATATTTGACCTTGTGACAAAAAGTCCATAAAAAAGATAAGACAATTTTAAATCACTTTTTGTTTCCATTTTGAAAATGAATAACGCACGTGACAATTATTTTTAAAATTAAGAATATTTATAATCCAATGACAGATAGAAGACGAAGAATAAAACGGGTTTCGTTTGACTTTAAAAAAATATTATTTTAGTCGACAATTATACGTATTTAAAAAAAAACTTATTTATCTTCTTCTTCAAACCCTTATCCACACCCGATGGTGCATAGGGCACTGCAGCATATAAACGTAGAGTTATCTTGATCGTTAATGATCTTAACATGAAGGAAAGGGCGATCAGTTCTGCGCTTCGGGTACCAGGGTAATATTTATAAAGAATATAATAACAACAATGTAGTTGACCAGCAACCGGGTTTCGTCGTAACCGACATCATAGACTGGACATAACCCGGTTGCTGGTCAAATAAGATTCATGTGAAAAAAACTACACAGTTGTTATTTTATTTTATAAAATATAGTTCCACCGAGAAATGTCAGTACAAAGCTTAAATCTAATTGAACAAATATATGAGTGAAAAAATCTTATTTGGTACAACGCTACATATTTTATTACATCTAAATACTTATTAAATTAAATAAAGAATTACCTCCAGAAATATTTTTTGATGAGTAATTGAATGAGAGATCACTTAAGGTGAATAAGGCTACGATTTTCCCAGAAATTCTGTTCAATTTCCGGCAAAACGAAGCCTTTTGCGCCTTCACTTTGGATTTTCCATTTGTGCAAGTGCCGTGATTAGCTAAGTAGAAAGGAGCTTCATTAATTTTGTAACAAGCAATAGTATTCAGGATTGCCTCGAGCCTGAAAATTCTGAAACCTGAAAGATGATAACGATCCTGCAAACCATCCTCTTTAGTTTATTTCCTCTGTTTGTGGACGCACCATACTTAATAAGAAAGGAGGCTTCTCTCAAGGAATTTGTGACTGACTTTTGTAAACAACGTTTGTTTTATACACATATTATACAGATAAAGAGATTTACTTGACAAACGTATAAGAGTTCATAATCAAAACTTTAAAAAAAATTGAGTGTGGTAAAATCTTTGTTTACACGGAAAACGTTCTAGAGAATCCTGCGCTACAGTAACCGTGAGAAATAGTAGATTTATCTTCTTCAAACCTTCATCCGCATCCTATGGTGCAAAGGCCACTGCATCATATAAATGAAATGTTATTTTGGTCGTTAACACATGAAGGAAAGATGATCAGCCCTCCGCTTTAGGTACCATCCCAGGATAATATTGAATAAATATTAGAGTGACGAAAAAACACTTTATTACTTCAAATGCAAATCTGTTCTATTTACTGTATTCCATCGAAATCTTAATTAAGTTGCGACAAAACGTGACCAATCGTGAGTTAAACCAATATGAAATTATTAAATCGCACCAAAACGTAACAATTTTACAAGTCAGAATTCCTGATTAATTAAAATCATTTATAATAGAAAAGTAAAGTTTTGGTGATCACCTCCACAATAGCTTTGAATCAATTTATATATGTAGAAGATCAATAGTTAATTAGATTCGTGATTCCACTATCGACTGATAAGTGCATTGTGCATTAGCGGCACTAAAGTTGATTAAAATAGCTGCGTTAGATTAAAAAACCTCCCCTTTGTAAGTAAATTGCCCTCGAAACATCGCACCATTCACCATTCACCAGTCAGCCCTCAGACAGGGTGGATAATAAACGTACAATGGAGGGATACACAACAATCGAAAGAGGAGTACAAAACATTTCCTAAAAATAATATAACCCAAAAGTATATTGTTATATAAAAGTATATTAAAAGAAAATAAAGAGAGGTTTTATCACTGAGGCTTGGTTTGCATGGTTTTCTCCGTTTCCGTTTGAGTCATTGGCATTACGGCCATGAAATTCGCACTCAAAAACAGACGAAGGTAAGCGGAAACACCCGAATCAGCGTCAGTTTGGACAATGTTGGACTTCAGTCCCTTAGAGTTGATATTTTTTTAATATCAAAAGCATTGTTAACTTTGCGGTATGGTAATATAACACTCTTCTTATCATTTAACGTTCACTTTGTGTAATTCTACTTCATAACTTCCGGTGTCGGAATAATCATTTCACCATCAAGTTAAACGAAGACCTAAGTAAAATTGTTATGGTCTGCTATTTATATAAAACTAACATTTGAAAGAGAGATAGAGAAGATAAAGGAATCAAAATGGATTTTTTTAAAGTGGACTTGTTGTCAAATTTAGTTGGTTCTTAGGGTTGATGCTATAAAAATATTAATCTACTGTTTACGTTACCGGGGTTGGTGATATTGCAAAATATAGTACGAGCGATTCGTACCATATTTTGTGAAGTTTCCATATTTCTATGATTTTTAAATTGTCCATGAAATTTACTGAAGATTTCTTCCCAATGCAGCAACAATTTTGACTGCTAATTAAACATAATAAGCATGTAACATTTTATAATCAAAAGCTGCAAGGTTATTGAAAATTACATGTTGAAAAGTATATTCAGTTTACATATTTGTATGAAGAAAATGACTCGTTTTCTATTTAGCCTCACGTTATTGGATAGTAGGCTATTTTATAATCACCCAGTATACACATACTGCATGTTTTATGTTGAAAAAGGGTCCTAAACATTATTGACACACGATTATAAAATCGGCAGTTAATATATTCGGCGCTAACAGAATTGCAAATCAAAAGTTTCAGTATGGAGATTTCGACAATAGAAAACACTTTGATGCGCAGTACGGGCTCGTTTGAACTAGCTGTCTGATATGCTGTAAAAATACATGATACACATCGCCACCCTAAACAATACCATTCAAAAAACAAATATTTTATCATAGCAAAAAAATACAATTTCATTCATTTATATTGATCTTCATCAGAAGAAGAATTTATCCCCACCAAATGAAGCATAGGGAACTGCATCAAATTAATCGTTAATTACATGAAGCAAGGTGATCAATCTTGCACTTCAAAGTACCAGTCCAGGGAGATATTAAATAAATGTTAGGGTGAAAAATCACTTATTATTATTTTGACCTCCTGAGAATCGAACTCGGCAGTTGAGCAGTTCAAATATAATTATGAAAAATGCATCTACGTCATTTTTAATGAAATTAAACTTTCTTTTAAAATGTCAATTTTTGACGATTTTAGATTTACTGAAAATAAAAATTTTCATTAACCATATCATACAAAGCTAAAATTCAGAAATTTTCTTTAATATTCGTTTGCTATTTCCAATTAAATGACATAGAGTTATTTCATCGTATTTTCTTCTGATCTTTATCCGCATTGAATGGTGCACAGGGCACAGCATCCCATTGCCACGATGTGAGATAACTCGATTGTAATATAAAAACAATGTTTGCGCTCCTGATAACTGAAATTTTTGAAGCATAAAGTTTAAAAAGGACATTAAACTTAATTATATTTGTATCTTTCAAGTGTGTGCGAGTCTTATAAACAAACTTCTCGCGTTATGACGCGAGAAGTTTGTTTATAAGACAGTTTGTTTATAAGACATGTTTGTTTATAAGACATGTTTCAGAATTTTATTGAAAAATAGCTTTTGAAAAGGTTTGGCTCCGCTGCTTTCTCAATTGCTAACACCTGAGCCGTTAGTTTCATTGTCAAACAACATTGACAGGAACCACGCGCCACGTGGTATCACCCCCGGTGTACGCCTCGAGCTAAGAGCTTCCGAAGTGAATGCTTTCCGATAGCTTTTCGAGTGTTCTTTAATCCGCTGTAGTCTCCACCGCGTGCCGTGAGACTGAAATTCTAAAAGTGAAAAGAGGACTGTTTTCCGTTGAGGCTGTTTATCGTCGTAAGGAACATTGGCTTACTTCCTAATAAAATATAAATGGAGCTTTTTAAACGAGTTGATTTGCGGATGTAAGTATATTTTAATAATTCAGATATGTAATATTTTTAAGATAAGATAATAGTATCGTCAAAATGTATGTTTACAGTGGAATAATAAACAAATATTCATTCAAAGAAATTATTAATTTAAGTACAATATTTACATAAACATATTTTTTTTATCATAAGTACTGTACTCGGCTACCGTTCTGGAGGACGGGTTCGATTCCCAGGGGGGGTAAGAATAAATATGAGTGATTTTTTCACTGTAATATTTATTCAATATTACCCTGGACCGGCACCTGAAGCGAAGGGCTGATCACCTTTCCTTCATGTGTAAACGATCAAGATAACACTGCGTTTATATGACTCAGTGCCCTATGCACCATTGGGGTGCGGATAAGGGTTTATTATTATTATTACTGTACTGAGTTGTAATCGAAATTTGATTGATATCGCAGTATAACAAGTTGAAGAAGTAACTGATGTGGAAATATGGGAGTCTTGTGTTTTTGCCGGGATTTTCGATATCGTTCGTTTTAAGTTTGAGTATCTGCACATTTTAAATTAAAATTTCACTTAATATGATGCAAAATGCATCGAATCACGTGTCATAATGGATTTTAAGAAAAAATGTGTTTATCAAGTGATATTTAAATTAAAACTGGGTAAAAATTTCCACAAAGTGACTGCCAAATCAATTAATGAAAAAAATGAGTATTGGAGTGAGATTGAAATATCAATAAAAATATCTTAATTACTTAAAAATATTGTGGGAAAAAAACAAGCATTTTTACTCATAAGATTGTAAGAATATAGGAGGCAATGGTGCTTTTACGTGTGTCAGTTAAATCAGTACCGAAAGCAGTTGCGTTCGCTTTGTTTCACAAGATTGCCAATGATAAATTTATATACGTACTTAAGTTTGAATATTTCATGATTAGATATTGTGTATTTGCTTTTCTTCTGGTCGATTTTCTACATCGTACAAATTACGTTTTAACCTAATAATTGTTATGATAATTTATGAGAAAAAAATCCTGATTTATTTTCGATATATCATTTTATTTTATTTTTATTGACAGCCTTCGAGCAATAAAAAGAAAATTACAGTAAACAACTGCTGTCGAATGATAGAACGTGGATAATTTCGTTACGTTAAAAACCTGTCATTAAACCATTGGTTTGTTTGAAAACATATAAATAAAAACATATCAAGATAATTCCGAATCCACGGTGTAGCTTTTTAAACTATTATTTACGCAAGTAAAAAATACAAATTGCAAAGAAATCAAATGTAAAGAAGTGATTCATCAATTTCCCGCTAAGTACCTTCTTTAGCGAGGAATAATTGTTCCACCGAGTTCCAGACCTTCGTGGAACCGCCACCTCATCCATTCCACCATTCTTATTTATTCTTTTGTGATGCAGAAAACCTTGATTTATTACAGCCTTCGCAATTCTTAAAGAATTGGCAAACAAAGAGTTAGTACTAGTAAAACAACTCAACCCTTTATATCTGATATCAATAAGGAAAATAAAATGTAATTAATTCATAATTAATTACATTTCATAAAATGAAAAACCCTTTAGTAGCCTTTCTATAGCCCCTGACGTTTTATGTATACTATTATATACAAAATTTATGAACGAAATACAAATTACGTTTCTGTTTAATTTTAATTTGAAACAGAAATACGTAATACTCGAATGTATCAATAATATTTGAAATTAAAATTTGACTTAAAAATGACACGGTAACTCGGTCAGGAAAAAAATGAACAAGAAGATTATAATTAATTATTCATTTATATGTAGCACGTGTTTTAATGTTTAAAGCAGTATGTTATACAATATTGCTCTAAGCGTTAGAGTCATGTGTCATAATCAAACAAAAACACACCGTACTTTCTAAATAAAATAAACAGCAATTGTATAATTTTATCGGTTTTAAAATATGTTTTTAAAGTATCTTAGTTTTTTACAGATTAATCCAATAAAATGGAAGAAAGAACTAATGGTGATGAGTTTAAGAAAGGCTTTCGCGGTGACAAGACAGATGCTAATATAGTGACCAGTCACTTCAGCAGGCAGCTGAAGGCAGAGAAACTGGTCACCACGGAGTCCCCGCCGGGCGGAGGGGGAGGGGGAGGGGGAAGGAAGATCATCCCTTCCCGGAGGTTCGGAGCCATAGCCAAGCAAGTCACCAGATTACCAGGTACGTCATTTAATCAAATTTTGACGTTTTCCGAGAGATTTAAAAAAGCGAACTCTTAATTTAGGAAGCGAACTATTTAAATCGTTTGGAGATATCTACTGATATCTTTGGAATTTTATATCACTAGTCAATAGGAGTGTTGGTTTTCAATTAACTGAAACAAAAAAATGTATTCAATAACTTAATTTTCTTCAAAAGTATTTAATATGTTTTTACTTAAAATCGAAAACCTATATACCTAACAATAAAAAAAACATTTTCATTATAAGGAACTCGTTTCCATGTTTTTATTTTAAACGATGAGACTCTAAGACAGGTCAATAAAGCGGCTGCAATATCGGGGTGCCTTAGAAAAAATATCTGGATGAATAAAACATGAATATTGAGAGTAAGGGAAGAATAAACAAAACATGTGTAAGACCGATTGCCACATATGGAATAGAGACCTGAGCAAATACAGCGAGAACCAAATTTCTTTTAAGAATTTAAGAAATGAGAACATTGAGGTGCATAACCGGAAATACGTTAAGAGTCCGAATATAGATCGCGGAAATTTGGAAAATGTGGAGGATATAGTCAGATGGAGAAGACAGCAAACACGATTCTGGAATGCCCATGTCTATTGACTCCACGTAATATTCTATTGAATGCAAGAAAATAGACCGGCTTGAATTGGTCTTCAAGATAATCCAGACGTAAGAAAATCACCTGGATGGCCTCCAAAGCGATGGCGTGACAGCTGGCAGTCACTTCACATGAGATAGATAGCGGAAAAGACAGATCCGAGGATCTATAAGAAGAGAGAAGGATAAGATTTTAAACGGTTTACAGACGCGTAGTGAAAATATTATTCATGAAAATAAACTTCTGAAATTGGATTCGAATAACTAAGAAAAATAAATATTCGGGGAGAATAATGTGGAAAGGTAATTACCATAAAGTGCAGCATTTTGCACCAACCTCCAATTAAAGACCTTCTTTATTAACACAGGGATGAAAAAATCTGTCTACATTCAAATATTAATTACTCGTTATAGAGACGGGGCAGTCTACTACACAATAATATTTTATTCTTTAATCACATGCAAATTTCGTATTTGTAAAATTTGAATGACTTCAAAGTACTGATATCTTCATTGTAAGTATTCGACGAATATATATCTTATTTTCCCCATTGGAAAAACCGTTTCGCTTTTCGCCATCTCTTGTACTATAAAATTGACAGATTTTGTATTAACGCCGATCTTTATTTTTAACTTACATTTTCGTAAGCAAAGCAAATGTTCATTAAAAAAATAATGTACAAACGATACAAAATACATAAAGAAAAAAGGGTTGATTTTACAAGGGAAAATGAGTTACCTCTTCTTTCGATTCTGGGTATTAGATATATTGTATGTACTCCTAACGTACTCGTATGTATTTCTAACTGCACGCTTTTTAATGTGCGTTTTTAAGGTAACAAAAAAATATGCTTGATTTTCAGAATCTTAAAACCGCAGTGTTTAAAAATAAATGAAACGATTCGATAAATCGATCCAGGAGTCGAAACGTTTTAGTCCCAACACTAAGAGTAACTGTACCTACTGCAAAAGCTCAAATTAAATGTGCAATGCTTTTCAAATACAGAAAACCGGTGCACATTTTGCGGACTGTGTTTTTTGCTTTTGTTAGTAGAATGCAATCAGTTGTAGTCAAACGGAGCAAAATGCCATCTTTTGAAATATTTAAAAAGCTATATACGAGTAATAATAATAGCAGAAAAATATTGTTGTAAAAATAAATATAAATATATATATATATATATATATATATATATATATATATATATATATATATATATATATATATATATATATATATATATATATATATATATATATATATGTATATATATATTTATATATATATATTTATATACATATATACATACATATATATATATATATATATATTTATATATATATATATATATATATATATATATATATATATATATATATATATATATATATATATATATATATATATATATGTCAAAGCAATACCATATCACTAGAGACTTATGTAACATATATTTGCCAGTACAGTCATTGAGAATCTTGTCATATCATCATATTTAATCTCAAATATATATTACAATTTTATATCAAAAAACCTGGAGGGCTAGACTGACTATCTAGCTTTCTTATACAAAAGTCAACGATTAATTTACCACCGTGCAATTTTATGTTGTTCTCTGTGCATTATCCGGTTCTGAGTTAGGAGAAGGTGCTTCAATATCATTTGAGTTTGTATGTATTTTTATTAAAATACAGCAAAGAGATGATGCTGTTTAAGGAGCAACTATTTGGAAACTGCAGTTGTTTCCCTGTTTGCTAGAGTAATTAATTAGCAAAGAATCGCAAAGGTTCAGCGTGCACTTACAATCTCGTCCGCCATAACTGATTATTATTCTAATTCAATAACGCTTAATTAAGAAATGTCTGTGTAAACTATAATTATATTTGAAAGAGACACTGATATGATATTAAAAATTCGTGACTTTCCATCAATTCAACTGAAACTCTTATCATTGTTGATTAAATGGTTGTAAAATAAATAAAAATTGAGAAATCAGAAAACAGTATTAGGCTTAGATATGTACTACCTAAGTCGATAAGATTAGCGTAGTTTGAGTATATTGAGTAAAACATAATAGGCCTATCCACACCCAAAGGTGCATAGGGGACTGTATCGGTTCGGTGCAGTGTTAAATTGATTGTTAATAATATGAAGTCAAGGTTATATGTCTAAATGTCTAACCCTCGAGATTCCTGGCCTTGGAGCATTGGATAATATTTAATAGGATTCAAATGACTTAAAGAGGAAGACATTACGGCTATACGGGAAATGAAATAGAGGAGATCTAGTAGGTAGCTAGTAGCACTAAATGTAACAAAATAATGTTTTTCCATTTTAATTTTATATATAATTTAATATAATCACGCATTCAAAAGTATGTATGAAGACATGTGGGAATAAAAGACCAAACCGAGCATTAAATGTTATTTTCTATGGTGTTATTAAGAGACCAGTCACGAATAAGCTGTTTTATTTTTTTATTACAAAATATGTGTATTGTAATTAATCAAATACATTTATTTACGCAAGTTAAAATAATCGAAAAAGTTTGATCAACACTCCATTGTATTTTTTTCCCAAAGTGGAATCGGTAGTCAGATTTTGGAAATATAATACAAATGTATGTTGTATATGCTATATAGTTGCATTTTGGTAGAAGTTAAAATAAGATACAGCAGGTATCATTTCAGTGGTAATTTTTTGTAGCAAGTCATGTGAAGATGGCATTTTTCTTTAACACTTTCAATTTAAGCAGCTCTCTTTGCAATTACAGTAAATATAGATGAAAATTTGTTGTGTACAGCTTACTACAATATTTTAAGGATCATTTGTCCTACTAACCGAAACCAATGGTATGAAAAATTAATTAAAATGGTTCACTATGTTTTCCCCAAACTCTCGCCAAAATTAATATACATGCCGGCGAGAATGGCGAAAGAGATGTCATCTGTTGCGTCTGTGGTCTGTAGAGACCAATCCGCAGGATTTAGACCAGAGAGAGAGAGAGAATATACATGATGCTTCTTCTTCGAGGGTCACATTCTGTGTGATGATTGGTTTGCTTCCTTTATGATCAGTCTCCACCTATCTCTATTCTTCACTCGTCTCTTCAACTCGGCGTATCCGCTACAGTGCATTTCGAAGATAATTTGGTCCATGTAGTTTAAATAGGATCATTCAACATAGTTTGTGCTTTTGCACATGTCCTTCGTAATTGTAAGAAGCAGGCACGGGTGTCATATATTATGGCATATCCATTTGGCTTACTTTTGTGCTACTATATTTAGTAAACATCTAGACTCCCCAGCTCTGCTCAGTATCTTATTATTCTCTATATGTTCAGACCGATGAATCACCAACATGCGCCTGTCACACTACATCTCAAATGCCTCCAACCGACCCCGTTCTGCCTGTCCGATGGTCCACGATTTACTTCCATAAAACAGTATGCTCCAGACTAGAGTTTTGACCGCCCTACACATACGAACGTACGTGATACGCGCTGTTTTTCTTAACTATTCCGCGCTAGCCCGTATGACCAACGCACACGAGAAAAGAAATATGTTTAAAAAATATTTAATGCTTACCGGATACACTGACAAATTTTTGTCAGGTTTTATACCTGCAAATATTTTGTGACAACAAACGCTGTGTTTTTTTTTTCTTATTTATAAAAAATATGCCTGAAAATAACCCGAAGGAAGGGTGGTTAATTAAGTTTTTTCCTGTTTCTAATCATATATTATTCTAGATTTTGTAAATTGTTAACTTTATGATATGGTATATAACACTCTGCTTATCATTCATCGCTCTCTCTTCCAAATTTTAGTTTTGTATAAATGTCGGACAGTAGTAATTTCACTTCAATAAATCAATTTAATCCGCCCTTGGTGGAATGATTATTCAGAAACTGGTAGTCACAAAGTAGTATTGTTTTTAGGTGGTATTACACAAAGTGAACGATGAATGATAAGGAGAGAGGTATAAATATTTAATAATAATAAGATTTAAAAAAAATCTTAGATTTCTTATTGAATGCGATTCTTACTTGTCGTATCCGGCTGACTATTTCTGTTTTTGATCGACCATCCTAAGTAATTTAGCTGCCGAAATAAAGAAACGATTTGACTTGTTTTATATTTTTACTATGATGCTACTTGCAAAAAATGAGGGAATGTTATTTTAAGTCTACAAAACTATAATTTTTAAACGAAGTTTGAATATATTTTTACATATAAATGTCAATT
This sequence comes from Brachycentrus maculatus, assembly GCF_059751285.1. Taxonomy (NCBI): domain Eukaryota; kingdom Metazoa; phylum Arthropoda; class Insecta; order Trichoptera; family Brachycentridae; genus Brachycentrus; species Brachycentrus maculatus. Next base: position 173,139 of record NW_028281171.1, on the reverse strand, counting down.
CTTCTTCTCATGAAGTTTGTGGGTGTGAATATTTGACGCACATACTAAAATATGTGCGTGTTATGCAAGATGAGTATTATTTTTAATAATTTTAAGGTTTCAGAGACTGCCGATGGGCATTTTTATTCGTTTGTTCTGAAAACACATTCATTATCTAAGTTGCGAACCTGAATATGAGGGAAATATTGGTTCGCAAATTTAAAAGTAATATTTACTCAATATATGTGAATATTCATTCGTTGACCACGGTCTGCTGACGTATGCCACATGCACAGTCAGATTTAACGTTTTCGTAGTAAGATAGATGCTCGACTGTAAAACTAGCATTGCTGGTTCGATTCCCGTCAATTGCAAAGCAATTCAAATATATAATCAATCATTGAAGTATTGTAATGTATTTCATACTTTCTATCCACACCCTCTACAAACATGCATTACAATATTTACAAAGACGGTGTGGGAAGCAGAGATTAGAGGAGATTCATGTGTTATTCTTTAAATAAATAAGTTATCGCTACGCCTCACCAATAAGGCGGCGATGAAGAGAAGAAAGGAAATAAAATAAAAGTAATAGTTCAGAAAGTTGGGATTTCGGGAAGCGGCTTCACTCTTAAGTAACATCCTTCCTTGTCGCTAATGCCCTGGGAATTAAAGGATTGCTTTTTTGCTTTCTCAGTCCTGGATCTTTTTATAACCTTTTCATTTCCCCCTCGGGCTTGGGACGCGTGTTTAGGCCCTTCCACGGAGAGAATGTGTGGTTTAGAGCGCGAGGGGTCTATCTCCGCTTTTCATTTTGCCTTTTATTGTGTCTTAGTTATTGGAGGTCCACCGAGAGTACCCAGAATGTCCCGCATCTTTTTGTGTCTATTCATAGAGATCTAAAGATTTTTCTTACCCATTGTAATCTTCCCATTGTGGAAAACTTAACTAGACTTTTATTATCAGTATATTAAATGCGATATTAATTTCACGGAGGTAATAGTAAACCACCTACTTGGTGTAGTGGAACGCGCATCTGGCTACCGTACTAGAGGTCCCGGGTTTGATTCCCAGGGGGATCAAATGGATATGGGTAGTTTTTACTTTCATATTTATTTGATTTCACCCTGAACTAGAACCTGAATCGCAGGGGTGATCACATTGCCTTAGTCCAATTAACGATCAAGATCACACCGGGTCGATATGATGTAGTGCCCTATGCACCATTGGGTGCCTATAAAGGTTGGAAGGAAGAAAGAATAGTAAACCTAGGCTCCAATTTTCTGATGACAGTTTCACGGAATTCATTTAAATTTCAACTTTCACTATTTATAAGAGAAATAAGATACAAATCACACAAGATAATCCCAAATTAATTGAAAAACTTTTTCTGGGATATCTCTTGCAATCGCCGAGAATTGAACTTGCGACTTATCGACAGTCTCTTTAATTGTCATTGCGATTCATTATTATTCGGTGTTAATTCACATCAATTAATCAGTTATAATGTAAAAAAAGCATAAAGTAAAAAAATATTTTTTCAAGCCATTTATAATTCTAAAATACTAGCAAGGATGATATATTGTATTTTTGCGCTTAACCCGAATCGTATGATTTACAAAGGAAAGGAGACGATAAAACTTCTGCAAAGGAAAGTGTGAACATTTTATAATATCCTAGCCGTAAAAGAGTGCAGCATATTGCAAGGATCTGAATGCACCAGGCTTTTCTTTGCAGAATATCGTAACGACCTTTGAAATGTGCATTTTCACGTGTTTGTAAATCTCGTAACGTTCTACCTTATTTTTGCGACTCAATAATGGTAACAAATCATGAAAGCTCTGTTTCTAAACTTAATCAGGAATTAAAAAGCTGGCATGTTTTGAAATCGACTTTTTAAAATGAAAGTTCTTGATATAGCTTCATTGTAATAATTAATTAATAGCACTGTTAATTTCATCAATGATCGATTTAATATAAAATAAAAGAAATTAAATAATATTACATAAAAACTTTTACAAAACAATATACTCACTGAGTTTGTCAGCATATAACCAATCATAAGTGAGTAGTTATAAACTTAGATTAATAACATTTTATCAATATTGAATAATTAAAAATATTCATAAAAAATAATAATTTTTAAATGGACGGGAATCATATGTTTAGACGCCGTTTGATGATTTCGACGCGACATTTTTACAGTAGGTATTTAATATTCTTTGTGCGCCTCTGTAGTGTGGTGGCTATAATATTTGGCTGCCATGCTGGAGGTCCAGAGGTTCGATACCTAGGGGGGTCAAAATAAATAGAAGTGATTTTCATTATTTTATTATTTATTTTTCATTATTATCTTGGACTGGTACCTGAAGCGCTGGACTGATCACCTTGCATAACTAACGATCAGTTTGATCCATTGCCCCATTCACTCTTGGATGCGGATAAGGGTCAGTAGTAACAAGTTTAATTTTCTTCTTCTTCTACTGTTCGTGTCATGTCAGCTCCCCCGACGTCGACAATCATTTGAGAGTAATTTGTTTAATTTTCAAGATATGAGAATGATTCTCATTGATTGATTTTAAATGACGTTTTTTAATTCGGTCGGTCAACATTAAGTAAAATTTTACAGCTGTTTATTATGATTGAGTACAAAACGTAAGATTGATCACCTTATTTTGATGTTACTCACAATTGACGTACATATTTTTATCGATCCAATGCACTAAAATATGCATAATACGACGTGAAAGAAAAAAATGAAACTGTATTGTATAAATGTTTATCTAACGAGTTGACATATTTTTTCTCTTCTTATTTATATCCCACTGCTAAAATATATATATTTTCGTTTACGACGTTTTGCCGGAAATAACGTGACATGTCTCAAATTATCTATAGCCCCATAAACCCAGAAAATATACGAGTATGACACTAGTGCGACTTGCATGAGTAATTTTCCGGCCATTTTCCTGAACATTCTCTCTTCGAAAACTCGTTTTCGGGAAAAAGTGAAAAAAAAAAACAAAATAACGAAAAAAGAAAACTATTCATTTAAATGAAAATTACAATACTTCGTGATTTTTTTTGTCTCGATTGAATTATGCACTAAAGTTGTGCAGTAACATTATTAATTTTTATTATTATTTTTTAAACCCTTACCCACTCCCGATGGTGCATAGGGCACTGCATCATATAAACATAGTGCTGTCTTGATCGTTAACACATGAAAGAAAGGTAATCAGCCCTCCGTTTCAGGGACCAGTCCAGGGTAATATTGAATAAATATTAGACTGAAAAAATCACTTATATTTATTTGACCCCCCCTGGGAATCGAACCCGGGACCTCCAGTATGGTAGCCCAGCGTGCTGAACATTCCACTACGGAGGCGGACACATTAATTCATGACGATGTAATTATTCATCCATTAAGACTGTGATCAATTGTAATTGTGGACATATATACGAGTATAAATTAAAACTCTCCTTATCATTCATCGTTGACTTTGTGTAATACTACTTAAAAGTAATCGATGAATAATAAGGAGTGTGTTATATTACCATACCACAAAGTTAACAATGGTTTTTTATACAAAATAAATATATATTTATTACCATTTATCCGAAACGTTACTTTTCATTCTTGGAACCCTAACTGTCCATCATTATTCTGATTTGGTTTCCTCTACCTCCACACCCCCGGCAACTTAAATAGCCGAACGACTAATTAAGTACAAAAATTCCCATTTAGTGCTCAAAATAATTGAACCTAGGTTTGAGTTACGGTTTTATCACTTGTATGAACAATTAACAACTACTTGCGAACCTGGAAAGTCTAAAATTTCTTCAGGTAAACACCTGATTTGGCAGTGATTAGTCGTTTTCGTGGAGTGTCCGTATTTTATTCAAGCAAAATGTACACGAAACTTAAACTTTCGTTAGAAAAAAAGTAATAATTTCTTCATTTATACTGCAATTAATTATAAATATTTTTTCGTTTATACTATGAACAAGCACTATCTGCTCCCCAAGGTTCAAACATTGAGCAGTACCATCCCTTAAGACGACAAGGTGCTTATCAAAAACGATTGGAAAAAAGTACCAAAAATAAAAGTGGTTAAAAATAAAATTTGAATTTAATTTCAGAAAGTTTATAAAATGTGTCACAATGTAAAAACATTGAAAAGATTATTATTATTTTATCATTTATTTAAATTAATTTTGGCGCATTCCTTGCCAATGCGAAGCACGACTCCTATGTTGGGGACCACTGTTAATAATATTAACACTACTACACTTAATCCAGTAAACTATAATAATGCAATAGACTCAAACAGCAATTGCCGCAATAAAATATTTATGACGTTTGTAATTGTGAATGTAATTTTTAAGTAGGTAATATAATATTTTACGAGACCGACGGCGGCCTAATGAAGCTAAATCCTCGAGCGCCCCCTACATACACACACATACACACATAGACACGCGTACACACTCACACACACAGAACAGAGCCACCTCTAAATGTTGGAGAGGAGAGATAACAACTTGATGACATATTAAATTATTTCAGACTTCTTGTCTAGTTGGAGCATAATAACTTCAGGATTATATCTGGAATAAAAATATAACGTTTTGTTTTTAATTTCACAAATTGATTCTTCAGTCTTCGGCAGTCTTCTTCTTCTGCTTGGTGTTGGCCTTGTGGTATGTTTTTAAGATGGATCAGGGTCCTGCGATGTTGATTGCCAGCTGTGCATCTTTTTGGTGGTCTGTCCGGGAGGCGTCTATCTTGGAGTCTAAATGGTTCAATTCTCCTCACATGTGCATAAAATTGTCTTCTTCGTTGTCTTCCCCACCTAACGACGTCTTGGATCTCGCAAATTTCTCTTATTGTGGTGTGCCTTATACTACATCGTACACTCTTGCCAGATATGCTTCGTAGAGTTTGCATTTCCATTTTTAATTTAAATTTTTCTTAGTAAATAATACTGTTTCTTTAAATCCAAACAGTACTATTTACGATGAATATGTTTACATTCCGTTTCATTTCCGCAGCTTACGGTGTTTTAAAATGATGCGGAATGCATCGAAACACGTGTCACAATAGATTTTAAGAAATAGTGGTATTTACAAGTAAAACTTAAATTCGAAATATTTTGTTTTTAATTCAGTATCCATTCTGTTATCGACTAATTATTCATGTTGAATGTTTGTTATTGGATTATCAAAATTATTTATTCAATGAAAAATACATATCGGGCTGTGGAATATATATCGGATTAATATTTTATGGACTCTGAGTGAGATAACTCAATAATTCGATACCTATTTTTAATAATCAGTCACTCTGACTCACAAAAATAGAATGAATTTGAAATATTTTTAAGAAAAATAATTTTTTGGTAGAGTGAGATCGAACCCAGAAACTCTGACTAAGTGTTTAAGATACAAACCACTGCACCACAACCTGATTATGAATTATTTGATATAATACAAAATTAAATTTTTTTGACATCTCAACAAAAATGAAGAGGAATATGGATATCTAGGTATATATACCCAGACCTCCATTATCTTCTTCATCTTTATTGAGATGTCAAAAAAATGCAAAAATAACTTCTATGTAAAGAAAACCCAGATTTGTGAACAAGTATATTTGGATACACTTAAAATGTTGTAAATCCATAATTTCTTAAAATTAATTGAGAAAATAAACGGCCCTTAAAATTTAAGATAAGACCAAAATGTTAAAATTATCCATTTTATATTGATATAAAGGATTAGATAAAATGAGGAACAACAAATTTGTTCAGTGATCAGGAATATAAAAAAATGTTATTCAGTAGCTGTGGCTCAGCCTGGTTAAATAGAAAATAAATAAAATAGAAAGGATGCATTTTGAATACGATTGATTTCCCAATTTTCTTTACGTCCACAGTTATAATTCTGAATTTGTACATAAAGAAGTAAAAGCTCAACACGTTCCTCATTTCAACCAATCAGAAGGCGTCTCCTCTAAGTGGTGCGAATTCATCGACCATTTCCATGTGAATCTTTGCGACCGGCTTACAGTCTGAGAGCTCCACCTGTATCAGATGGCTACTGACTGTACAAGAGATGGTTCTGTAACGTCAGATGCAAAGTTTCTGACGTCTCTATGACATATTCGGGGGGGGGGGGGGGGGAGAGGGGGTGGTTTAAGTTTGCCTCACACTCCCATAATTACATTTTGAATAGTCGGTTAACATTGAATCGCCCTTTGCCGTTGAAATTTAGCGCTGACAAGATGAATAACGGACATTTTTATGAGTTTTTCATGAATGTACAGAACGTGAGAACAAAGATTTGAACACGTTTGAAATGTTTTGAATAAAGTAACTAATTAAATTAATAATATCATTTTTAGAAGTTTCCTGGTACATATGTGAAATATTTCAGAAAAACATATTCATCGCATTAGTGAAGCTTTCTGCAAACTTCAACCATATGGTAGGTGTCATGTATGAGGTTTATTTAAAAAAAAAACATTTGTTGCCACTTATAACATACATGCAATCTTCCGAAGTTTGATAACAGCGGTTTTTTTAGTATTGGAATTGCATTTATTATTTACCTTGCTTATTACGTACAAAGTTTAAAGATCATTGAGAATATATTTGTTTCTTCTAAATTTAATTTATTTTATTTTATTTTAATCTGTGTTGGGAACAGGAGGGACAATTTACAGTGGTTGTCAGTCATAGCTAGAATGGTGAACGTTGCAAAGTGTATGAAGTAATCACCTTTACCAGTCAATGAGAGATGAAAGCCCTGTGATTCTATTTTCATCTCAAAACCTCTCATCTCTGCCAAGAATTTAATGAAATCTTTATGATGTATTTTATATTCACGTTTCTAGTTTCGTCCCAAGGACTAGGATCGCAGAATAGAAGAGGGTAATTAACTAATCCTATTTGGATCATACTTTCAACTGCGTATTACTTAGGCGGGGAATTAAACAAGTACATAAACGTATAATTTCAACTTTCAAACGACCTGCCCTTCAAATGAACTTAATTCTCAATGAATAGTTCGAGGCGCTTTGAGCTATGAATGATGGAAAATTGTATTTTGGCGCATAAAGTACAATCCCTTTGTACGATTCTAAAATGATAATGAAAGTTTAAAAACATCGAATTTTCAAATATTTGATTGAGTTGTATTTTATTTTTATCTACTACTGGCTGAAAATATGAAATTATTACTTACGCGAAAGTTTAATTTAAATAATGTTTTGTATTATCTGAAAATAAAGCAATGCTCAAAATAATGGCCAAATATTTTTCATCTTCTTTAGGTCTCTATCCGCACTTAACCCTTACTGGTCCAATGTCGAATTTTATTCGACATAGATTTTTTGTTCTTAAATCTGATTCAAATCTGGTCACTAATTATTGCCTTTGCATCCCTCAGGATGAAATTTGTAACATCACCAGACTGAGAATGTGGAACGGATACTGGAGATGCGAACCATATTTTAAGGCAGTGTCCTTTCACAGCAGAGAAGTAGACCTTTCTAAATAGCCTAATTCAGACAGGAAATCAATTCCCCGCCCAAAAAGGGACCCTTGTTTCTGAGCTTAATTAAATAATTGATGCCATAAGCTTTAATTAATTAAGAATCACACCGTTAGAAACATCCTTTCACTTAATGATAAAAACAAATTAAATTTAATTAAATTTAAAGGAATTGCTCACAATATTTTTTCTGGTTCACTTTAAACACTGTCTAACATTAATCGTTCTATCCATGATTTTATATTTATATATATATATATATATATATATATATATATATATATATATATATATATATATATGTATGTATATATATATATATATATATATATATATATATATATATATATATATATATATATATATATAAATATATATATATATATAATAAAATACCTAGGTACCTACCTATACATTTTATTAAGTACCTACATATAGTACAAATCTACCACCAGATGTCGCATGCGTCGCACTGAATAAACAAAAGACATCAGATAGAAAAATATAATATTGTGAACTGTCAGAATCAGATAGATAGAAAAATATTGTAAAGATTAATATTAGAATAAACTTTTACTGTCGTTTCTTTAATAACAAAGCAACACATTGTTTATTTTATTATTATACACTCACTTTACATATTATTTACACCCAATTTACAAAGAAAAATATTACCACGTTATATATATTAGTGCAAAACTTAGTAATTTACCATCACGTAACTTCCGTAAGGGTGAGTGGAGAAAATATACCTCCTTACTGCTCTATCTTTGTAAATATTTTAAATTTAAGTTTTGTTCCGCATCATTTTCAAACACCGTAATAGGGGTTTTTGAAAATGATGCGGAATGCAAAGAAACACGTATCACAATAGGTTTCAAGAAATAGTGGTATTTACTTAGTAAAACTCAAATTAAAAATGGATAGATTTTACCACAAAGTGACTGCCGAATCAATTAATGAAATTCGTAAATATTCTAAGCCTCTTCCATATTTTATTCTTATCACATTCTCTAATCAAATCTAATTACTTCAAATGAATTTTCAACAAATGCCAGGGATGAAAAAACGTGTATGAAATATGAAGCATTCTGATAAAAAAAAACTAGATTTGAATATGAAATTATAACTGTATGTTTCGGAAATGGTATAAAGTACGGCAGAAATGAATCACTTTGCTGACCGAATGGAAGTTGCGCTATTCCAACAGCACATAACGTTTGGTGCTAAATCCGAAACGATGATTTACCGATCCCGAAATGGCCTGAATCATAAAAGGCTGGTTCGGTTGCAATTTAACGTATTGCCTTTTCAATAACAGCCTTCAATAAAGCCTATTCATAGAGAGTAAGGCGATTCAGTTTCATCTAACTGATGGATGGGAGTACTTATTATATATTACTTCCATTGGAATTAACCGTATTGGTAGTTGGACAATGAAAATTAAGATTAAACCACTTACTGAATACAAGTATATGTACTTGTACATAGATTGTGTTTTTGATTATTTTATTTTTAAGTGTTTATGATTATAAACAAATTTTCAATCTAGAATTCCCCATTTTTTTAAATGAAATACATACGTCATGATAAAAAACCAAAAAACAAAATATAAAAATACGTATGAAATTCATTGATAATTTGTACATTTTTTAAAACACTTTGACGACAAAACATGTTAGTTTCAGATTTGGTTCAGTTATTATCTTTCAAATATTAAATGAAAATAAATCCGAATTGTTTTCATAAAATGTTATTTAATAAATAACATTTAGGATTTTTTACGGAGTGTGTGAAAGTTTTTAGTAAGGGAAGGTAATTAATTATGAGTATTTAAACGTTTTTAAGAATTGAAAAAACCCTGATGATGACAAGGTTCTTGTCGAAACCGATAGGTTAAAGTGTACGTATAGTAATAAAAAAGTGGTTAAAACAAAGTTGTTTAATTTTATAAAGTTTCTAATTAATAAGATTTCAAAATTGTTGGGTAATATATCCAAAATAAAACAAGGTTTTTATTGGATTGAATTCTACATTTATTTATGTGTATTTTAATACGTGACGCGTTTCGTCTTCTTAGGACATTATCAAACACATTGAGTGTTTGATAATGTCCTAAGAAGACGAAATGCGTCACGTATTAAAATATACATAAATAAATGTAGAATTCAATCCAACAAAAATCGTGTTTTATTTTGGATACATTACCCAACAATTCAATATGGATTTCTACCAACCGTCTGCAGCTACAATAAATAAGATTTCAAAAACTTGTTGCGACAGTTATTTCGACTAATGATATTTATGTCTTTTTTCTCTTCTCCCTACACCTACCAGTCATTTATTTATCTAGAACAGAAAAGGCTTATTTTAAAATGGAGCATGTGTTTTATGCAATGTGGTACAATGTTGTATCAAAATGAATTTTCATTTATGTTCGCAAGGTCACAAGTACTGCATGTTCATAGAACATGACGTGTTGGGTGCATTCACTCTGAAGGTTGCAATAAAATTGACTTTGATTGATAGGAGAGACGTTGCGTGCATTCCGGTATGAAATTATTTGTGTTTTCTAACCTTTATTTACCAACAGTTCTACACGTCTAGGACGTATATTTATTACTTAAGTGATTTTCGAATATCGATATTGAATAGGATTTAAAAAAAGGAAATTTGATTAAAATATATAACAATTACATCTTAGAAAATAAACACTAATTAGATATTTGAGTCGATTTTCATATCTAAGTTTTCACAAATTTTAAAAATATTCAAAGCAGAAAAAAAAGTTGAATCCCAAAATAATGATTGAATGCGAACGATATTATATGAATGTGAGTTAGATCGACGAAACATGGTGGTTTAAATTTTTTATGAGTTTTGTTTTTTATTCAAATCTTGCTGATAACGTAAAACAATTAAAATGAGTTTTCATGTGTTGTTTCGTGTTTAGGTAGAAACAAGTTAGTTGCTGTAACTGAGGAAAATAACTCGAGCTATCGAGAAACTTCTCCGTATTATCTCTTGCGATGAGAAAACTACAGAGCACTCATTAAGAAAAGCCGAATTATTAACAAACATTCTGTTTCATTGAGAAGTGTATACATTTAATTTCGATGCATAGCTAATTCCACCAATGGCTTTCACTTCAATTATCATGTATGATTTACGTCATTTTATTTAATTATTTATAAAGAGTAAATACAAATAAAAATGTGAGTAAATACATACTTATACATATACGATGAAGCTAAATGCTACCTATACAATGCCTGCGTTGCTCCTATTCTCCTATACGGCTGTGAAACATGGCACCTTCCAAGTGCCCAGAGCAGCTGTGTACTTAACTTTCAGAATAGGTGTCTGCGAAGAATTGTAGGCGTAAGGTGGTTCGACTTTGTGAGGAATGAAGAGATTGGACGTAGGACACACATGGTCACAACTGTCGTCAGGAAAAGGCGATTCAGTTGGCTAGGCCATGTACTCCGCATGCCTCCCGAGAGCCCTAATCAAGCTTGCCTCTTTTACAAGGCATCACGTTCGCGGCGCCTGGGACGATCACTGCTGACAATTCGTCGGCAGTTCTCGTCTGACCTTCGGGACTCGGACCTAACTTGGGAGGATGCAAGGGAGCTGGCAGCCGATAGAAAAGCTTGGAGACAGTTTGTGGACTCCGTATACTCCACTTAGGGAGCGGATATAGTAAAATAAAAATAAAATAAATACATACGTCGCTCACTCCTTTCAACAACGTCGTATATCAAAAATCGTCAGTTTTTAGTTGTGCATTTTGGAATGCTCAGAAAATGTACTATATCCCAGCAAAAGCGGCATATTTTTAACTAAATATTTACCCGCTACAGGGCAGAAAGTGTTGTTTTTGCATTTCGAAGAAAAGGTATTGTTCAATTATTTCTTTAAATATACTAAATATTTTCAAATGGAGTTAAAAAAAATCAGGTTTTACCTAAAACGATGTGTTGCACAGTAAAAAGTTCATTAAGTGCCTTGATATTTATTAAAAAAAAATTGTTTTATATTTTTTAACTTAAACAATCTCTTGAAAAATCAAGTCTTTTGATATATAACGTTTTTAAAATAGGTGAGCGATGTATGTGTGTGGATAATCTAATATATATGTATAAGACACATAGCTTAACGTGTTGCATTGATGCCTAATAATTTTATAATTGAAAGGTCGTGTCAGGTATGTACTACAAGTAGTGTGTGAATAACATGCAGGGGGTACCGTGTACAAAGTTTGGCCCAATTGAAAACTGCGCCACCGGAAGCGGAAGGCAGTTTCCAACTTCAGGACTGAGAGAAACAGGAATGGTTGTATGTATGTGTACATTGCCATACATCATCACAAAAGGGTGGGGATGATATATAAAACGCAAAGTTACAATTTGTACAAAGGTTAAATGCATGTAAACAGTAGTTGTAAAATACTCTGGATAACTAGGACATTTTTATAACTGTTCATATTTTTATTGTTCGTCTTTGTAGTGTAATTCAGGGGTAGTAAAACTTCTTTGTTGTTATAAATAAGCTTCTAACAAATGTTTTCACCCATTTATTACACTAGTACTTATTTATTTGAGAATTTTTTTTGTACATTCGTCATTTTTCACTCATGTCATTATTCAACACCAATTATGCACAAAACTGACCAACCTATTTTCACGTACTAAACGATTAGGTTAATACCTTGTTGATATAATCGGGTACCCTTTACCCCATTTGATTGTCAATAGGAGTTAAATATTTTTTGTTAAAGTAAATTTTATATTAAATATGCTGTAATCACTTTTTTAAAGTTTTTTTTTTACATATGACTTATTATCATTTTATGATACATTTATTGTTTTATGTTTGTTTATAAACATAAACAAATGTATATAAACAAACAATACAACATAATTAATACTTTGGTATGAAGCAATTGAAATAATTTGAAACCACAAGGGAACTTCTTAAGACGCTTATGAAGAATACATGAATTATCTTTCATAATATCAAAACATTAAGAACATTCATATATATCAACGATCGATTACAGAAGACTAATTCTGCCCAAAAAAGTTCATTTTAAACTCAATTTAAAATAATTACAGACATTTTGTATAACTATGGGTTAAGTTTGAATATTTATGAAGAAGAAACTTTAATTTGATAAAAAATTGAAATGCAATTATCTTTTATTATATGCTGAGATCAGAATGGAAATTACTCTGATCCTAAGAAGAGTTAAAAATAATAATTTCGTTCCTTCGCAAGTAGAGCCAGACTTTACAAATGACAGTTTTATTGAATACCTTTTGTAATTTCATTTTTCATAGTTCAACGCTTTGAAGGGTGACCGTGGCGCCACTAGCGTCGCTCAGACGAAGGGTCAATTCTTTTCCCAGACATTTTGTTCCCTCGAGAATCTTGTAATTTAACACGTAACCTTACAATCGAGATTGAAGGTACCGCAAATTTCATCATTTTGTTGAAAAATCCGGCATCTTTAAGTCTACTGCTTCAATTTTCTTGACGTGATCATGAAGGGAGAAATACTCAATTTAGAGGATGAATACGGTTAGAAACCATATGATTATTTTTCAATTAACATATTTTTCAATAAAGTTCAACGATTGTTTTAAATCAAATGCTCCGCATAAGATTCGCAAAGGGATAAAATCAGACTAGGTAATAAAAAAAGCGTTAATATTCCGACTTTTTGACATCTGATTTAATAATATAATTGTATAGTAATATAATGTGAATATAATGTATTTTATACATAAAGTACAGAGATTCCAAAAAATGTTATTTAATATCAATGCTTTCGTTATAATGAATGCAGTGGTTAGCGCGTTTCAATATCGTTCTGAAAATCCAGAGCTTAGTTTCCAGAAGGGGTCAAAATTAACACAAGCATTAGAGTACCAGAATCGCAGTATGATCACCTCGCCTTCATACACTATCATGTATTTGTTATTACACTGTATGATTTATGTAGTGCCCTATTCACCATCAGGTTTACATAAGGACCAGAAAAAGAAAAAGAGAGATGCATATATATATATATATATATATATATATATATATATATATAAATATATATATATATATATATATATATATATATATATATATACAATATAAATATATATATATATATATATATATATATATATATATATATATATATATATATATATATATATATATATATATATATATATATATTATATATATATATATATATATATATATATATATATATATATATATATATATATATATATATATATATATATATATATATATATATATATATATATAAATATATAATAAAAATAAAAAGAAGACAAATATTATGACGTTGATCATATTATACCAATGGGATATTTTTATGTGGGCTGTTCAGTTGGGGCTATATTTTCTCACAATTCGAAGGGGAGCGATTTTTGTAAGATAAGGAATGGAGGCTAGCGGTGGAGATGGTTTCGCAGTGCTGGAACAGATACAGGGTGCGTGATAATTAGGGGGTGCATCGATTATACAGTTCAGTAATTATTACGCATTTGATAAGGGTGAAACGGTTCGCGGGGTAGTAATGAGTTCCACCGCGTGGAACGGTGATAATTTATTATCAGAGACGTAAAAATAAACAGATGTTGGGGTGGAATTTATTGTTCGCGAGTTCTCAAGGCCGCGAGGGTAAGTATGAAGCCTAAAGTTACCCTGTTTGTAAACTGATGGTTTTAGAAATTCAATTTAATAATTAAAATATATTTATATATCATTAATTAATTATTACATCACACAATACAAAGTACATACAAACTTTCGACTTTTCTTACGCCTCGCTTTAAATATATACAAGAAGTAAAAACTTATTATTTTATGTTTGTTAAAAGTGACGATGAAGAATCGATTAATAATTCGAATTAGGTATGGGCAATCGAATTATAAAACCGATTTTAATAACGACCGTAATTAAAAACTAAAATTTAATTTTTAAAAACATAAACTGAAATGAATTATAAACCGAGAAAAAAACATCTCAAATACGCTTTAATAATTTTTTTTAAGCATTGAAAAAATACTTATATCAAAATAATAATATGTATCATGAAATGCATAAATGTGGTGGAGATAACGCTTATTTTGAGTATTTTGGCATTCAATCCACTCTACCTACCTCTGTAAGGAAACAACGTGAAAACTAATTGTTTTATTAACTGTTGGTTAACAACATTATTGTAATTTCATAGATTAATTCGGCAGTGATTTGTGGTAATATCTGTCTATTTTTAATTTAAGTATTACTTGGTAAATACCACTTTAGTTTTAAAAAAACATGTTTAATTTAAATAAAAAACGACTTTTGAAAATAACTTGATTCACATAAAATTTTTAAATATCTGATAAGACAATGTAAAACATTGTTATAAAAAACAAAAAAAATCTCGACCACCTTAAGATTGTTTTATGTTCCTGAAAAGAATAATATTTTTGATGACTTCTGAGTCTTGCATTATTTTATAAGAGCTTGTGTTTTACACATACATTTTTAGTAGTGTTCAAGGAATTAAGTTGAGTTAGTGTTTTTGTTGGGCTAATGTAGTTAATACGGCAAGAACATGCACAGGGTGATAAGGAAGGAATGCTCTGCACAGTCGAGATACCAACTTGTTATACAGGGTGGAGCGTTACACAGGTGAAAATTCATACTAGTACATTGTGTTATTTGGTTATAATTTTGAGAATTTACAGAATATTAACATGTGATAAAAAAACTTTTACTGAGTATCGATTCGTTATTAATTTTGTACTTAAAAAACACAGTGTTTTGAACCCAAACGATTTTATTTTATCCACTATTTTATTTTACGTTCAATTATTCTTTGCGATCAATTTATCCCAAAACTGGTAGTAGACGATTAAAACATCGTATAAAATATGAACATGTAAACAATCAACGGATATGTTGAAAAAATACTGACAAAAGAGACATACTCCTACAATTAGGTTAGTAAAAAGTAAGTAATTTCATGAGTTTCAGAAACATCAAAATTTTGAATCGATATAAACTTGTAAATGTAAATAATGTTTGAAGGCCTAAATGTAATATCTTTAATATTTACATACATTATAACTTCACACAGTCGTGATATTGGTGGTTTCGATCAACTGATCAATGATACTAAATGATATTCACACGATTCTTTTATTTTTAAACAAGTATTAACTAGGTTTTTCTGTAACACCTATTCGTACCCATTGCAACATAGGACGCCTCATTGGATCGAAGGGTCAATTTGACACAATGATTCAAATTTAGTCAATCATTTAACGATGACATTATTACATGTGATTTCTCCAACACTCACGGTTCTTTGATAACCTTGTGGAATATTTGATAAGATACAGATAAAGTAATAAGAAAGAGTTTACTGTAAAGACTGAAACTCACATGTATGTACGTAATTAATGTATAAAAAAAACAGTAAGAAACAGTAGATTTATAAACGAGTATAATAGCAATGACCAAGGCACTTGGTGATAATTTGCATACCCATACAAGTACCAGCTTGTGTAACTTGTTTTACAAGTCCTTTGATAATTTTTCTCCGTAATTTCTTGTTAACTACGTTATTTTTTTCTTCATAGTGGCAATCATATTCTGGGTTTAGCTGTGCCAGACGTGATAAAGTTGACCCCTGTATTTAGAGGACAAAATATATAAAATAAAATTAACATGGGATTACACAGAAAATATTAAATTCACTTAAAATGGTCCCACTATTTCAATATGCTGTAAATTTAAAATATTTATTGTGTAAATTTTCGTAATCGAAAATATAAAATGACATGTTACACGAACGACGCGACGCATTAATTAAAGAGATTAAATGCATTTTCAGTTCCAAACTTTTAATCCGATCCTCAAACAACTGAAAACTGAAAGTGGCTGTATACACACATACATATATATACGTACGTGCTGGATGATAAGTAGGTGGGTATACATAAATAAAGCTGAAGTTCCTATTTAAGCCTTTCGCTTTACTGAAAGCCTCTTTAGTTCTGATCCAGTATTCTACAGCCAGTAACGTTTAAACGTTAATTGGGTTAGTAACGCAACTCTAATCTTTTACGTTAATTCACTTAAATATCAAACAAACACCGTAATTGGCGTTAAGGTATTAACTGGAAGTGAGTGTTAAATGATATTTGTCTAATTTGTAACGAGATCCGAATCAAATCCTCGATTAAGTGATATTTCTTGGTTGACACCTTAATCCATTTAGTTCTGTTGACTTTTAATATTAATATATTTACAGCGATCCTTTATTTATTTATTCATATTCTGAATTACGCATTACATTTTTTTAGTATAACGAGAAATAAACTAATGATATAAGAAATATAAATAAAAATAGACATAGAAAAAACATAGAAAAATATAAAATAATAAGTACAAGGTTGGAATGCAAAAAAAGAAAAAGAAAATATTTGGAATTTTAAAACGACAGCTGACAGCTATTTTACTGTTGAAAAATAATGGTTTCTGTGTGTTGAAACCAAATCTTGCATAAATTACTCAGTTTTTCTTTATTTCTTTATTTTTTTATATTAAGGTTTGTTCACAATATTTAGTGGGTCTAAATCTTCTTTCACAAATGCTAGATTTGTCAAAAGTGACAAAAAATATAATAAAAAAATTATTTGACGTTTTCTAATCTAAATAATACGCTAATTTACAACTGAATAATAATCAAAGGTGGTGAAAAACATTATAAAATTATTCTAGTTTGATAATGCCCTAACAAAGCCAATTAATTGACATGTTTTTTTTTATGTTTAAAAAAAACTTTTAATTTTGCTTAATTTATAAATTGAAAAAAAGATCTAAGTTCCTTTTTATTTGAAATGTATAACTTATATAGTACATATTTGCTAAGTTTTTTCATTTTCACCTTCAGATTTTTTGTTTTCTGTTTAAATCAAATATTTGTAGTTTATATCAGCACTTTTAATATAATTTTATTTCTGGTAATATCTTTTGTAGGTATTCTTGCCAGTGCCCTTTACTATAACCTAAAATATAATGTATACACACAGACCATGCCTTTATGGGATATTTTTTTGTATTAATATTAAATAGTTTTTTGTACTTGTATATTTTTTTGTGAATTGCAAAAGAATTTAAAATATAGAAAAAAAATTGTGTATAATTTTCATATTCCAAATATACTCGTAAATTATGAGGTTCTATAAATTACAAAATTAATAACAAAATTATAAACATCAACAAGTTTGGTTTCTATTATATAAAAATATATATTTTTAAATGTTTTTTTTTAAATTTCTTTCCATCCGATAGATGTCGCGCGATTGCAAAGTGTTGTAAGAAAGTGATTTCTAGCGATTCGTATCGCCGGGACGATATTAAAAAGCGGGGAGAATTGAAGCCGAAGAAAAACAGAGCGCCTTCCAACGGACGGGAGATCACCGAGCGTGAAGATGGATTCGTTTGAAGACGAAATTGAAAATGAAAAAACTCCGCGCCAGATGTCGCCCGAGCCGGCCGCGTTGAAAAAAGATGAAAGAGGTTTGTTCCTTGGATACCTACAAATTACCGTCTCTGAAAGTACTCGCAAAACGGTGTATCTCTATTTTTAGAGCCAGGCAGACTCCTATCGAAAAGTCAACTTGTAGTTCTGATATGTGGAGGTCCTCACCAAAAAGTTACATTTCCAGTATTGTACAAAAAATCATTTAATGCAAATCTGTTCTGTTTATTGCATTCTATCGAGATCTCAATTAAAGTTACGGCAAAACGTGACCAATTCTGTGTTAAACGAATATGAAATCATTAAATCGCACCAAAACGCACCATTTTTACAAGCTAGAATTCCCGATTACTTAAAATCATTTATAATGGAAATGTAACGTTTTAATGAGGACCTCCACATATGACAGTACACAATGGAGACCTGGTTTCAACCATAATGCATATATGTGAAGCATGCATTAAGTACGTAAAGTAACTAGGTGATAAGATCTATGCTTCAGGATCACGGCTAAAGTGATTTAAAATAAATATTACAGCAAACCTTAATTTATTTTGAACTCTAGTACCCGAACCAAGAACCTCTTACCACTACACTAAAGAGGGGTATGGAATTAGATTAAGCATAAGAAAAATTGGTTATTAAATTTTTTCTTGCAAACTGTTCAATTTCGTACTTTTTTTTTAATATAAAAAAAAACATGAGGTGAGATAAGAAGCAAAGATAGATTTTTCTCAAACCACAAATCGAAAGCACACAGAGATATTAAATGAAAATTAATTAAGCTTAAAAAAGTAAAAGAACTCTTTAATAAGAATGTTTAAGACTCTAAAATACTAGAATTAAAATATCATTATTTTTGTAAACGTGAGTTACGAGTATTTGAGATACGACTAAGAATCAATATATTTAACACGGGATATCGTTAGGAGCAATTTCGATACTTGAGACACGTGTCACGAATATATTCTAACATTTCATTCAGAGAAAAGTTAAATATTTTTAAAAGTACTTCTTCACAGCCCTCTGAAGCATAATATATGTAGGTATATAAATTCAGTGGCGTGCGTTTCATATAGGCATAGGCATTTAAAAAGTTCCTACCTTACTTAAGTTCAATAAAAACAAAAACCGTGATAATGAAAGTAATGTACGCTAAATTATAAATATATATGTAACTACGTGTTTTCTGTTTTAGCGATAAAATATACATTATTAGTGGTTTGGAAATTTAAGGAAGGTGTGTTTTAAGTTATTTTTCGTATTAAAAAACTGACTTCTCCAACACTAACCACGAGACCACAACCCGACACTATATTGGAGGTCCGAGTTCGATTCCCACGAGGGTCAAAACAAATAGTGTCAAAATAAGTGATTCTTTAATGTCACCTTGGTTTATTTATTACCACCTTAGACTGGTACCAGAAGCGCAGAATTTATCACCTTCCTTCATAAAATTAACGTTCAATATAACACTGTATACTCAATATAACATTTGGTGTGTGTGAGGGTTAGAATTCTTAGTAAGAAGTGAAATTTATATATATCGAGACGTGAGGTGCCAATATTTTAACAAGGGCCTACCAGAGAGGTGGCGGGGGTCTGTGGTCTGGGTATATTATTAGTACGTTCTAACTAAACATCACGCCGCTTCCCCACAGGGGTAGGCAGAGAGAATAGAACGCCACACCATTCTTCTGTCTTTGCAAACATTCTTCGCCTCTTCCACGTTCATGCATCTCCTCATACAAACCCACCGATTATTACGACTCCTAACCTGACCACCTACAAGTATTTAGTATACCTGATCGTGCCATGTTTTTTTCGGTCTTCTTCTGCTCCTTTTCCCAATTCTATTATCTAATATATTAAAAATATGTAGCTATTTTAAAATATAAATTACGTTGATCCAATGCATACCATATTAGATCAACGCGGTGTTAATAATATAATAATTTATAATTTCGCGAAGAAAAGGTGATCTGTCTTTGGCTTCAGATTATTCATCTACGACCAATAGAACGCCCTGTATAATAATAATTTTGTAAGACATGGATTCATAACGTCTTGCTCATAGGTGGTACACGTGTTCATCAGTGAATTGTTTATTATTTTATGCCCAAATTTCTCACAGCACAACCCTAATTTTATCTTACCCTAACTACGTACACTTAACCTAACTTACCTTCAGACCTTATGAAGGGTGGAGATTAACTCCAACGTCTTAATTTAGCTTTCAGATATTCTTTAACGCTTAGAAACCTACACGAGGAAAATATGTGTATTGTAACTTAAAGATCGTGAAATACATAAGTCAGTTAATATTTTTTAAAATGTTATTTCCAATAAATAAATCAGTTGAATATGAATGTTAACTTTGATAATCGAAATTGAATAAAGTGATCACTTAAACCAGCCTATGATGGTCGTCAGCCCCGTAAATGCCCAGAATTCCATATTCTTCTTCATCTTTGATGAGATGTCAAAAAATAATATGTGAAAAATCTTTTTTATATTATTTAGAAGTTTTACTTGGTAAATACGTATTTTTCTCTTAATCTATTGTGACAAGTGTTTTTATCCATTTCGCATCATTTTCAAACACCACGTAAATTAAAAATGGATAGATTTTACCACAAAGTGACCTTTCTGTATCCTAAAATGGTGTAAAGGCACATCTCATCGATGCTCTGTTACTTAGATCATTAATTTTATGACTGCAGGATAATTAGTTCAACGTTTCAGGTACCATTTCTAGGTATTTAATAAATATTATAACAAGTCTATGTAGAATACCACAGTGAGCGCACGATTCTAATATTTTATGTACTGAAACATTAAATCGAAGGTACTGTCTTGCCAATGTATAATTTTGCAGTATTGTGTGGGTAGTTTATGAACAGTACCTACTTGAAGGTACATTTTTTTACTTTTGTATAGTAGGTACATTCTGCTTGTATTTGGAATAGCTCTTCGTCAATACAATACAATGCAAAGCTCAGTACGAAAACTAGTTGGCATAGGGTTAGGGAATACAATTCCGGGATTTTGGGATCTGGGAAGATTTTTAATGCTATACCAAAGATCCCGGGTTCATACATTTAATTGATACTAAAAATATAATTAATTTATAAACACTCAACTCTAGGATATAAATAAAGTAACTCATTTGTTAAATAACGTTTAAAAAATCTAAAAAACTAACTAACTAACTAACCATCACGCCTCTTCACCGCGGAGGTAGGCAGAGATAACAGAACGCCACAACCATCTGTCTTTGAACACAAAGTTACTTCGCCTCTTTTACATTCATACATCTCCTCGTACATACCCGCCGATTATTTCGACTTCTGACCAGACCACACCCAAGTATTTGAAATAGGTGATTATGCCAAGTTAAATAGATGGTGATTTTCTTCGGTCTTCCTCAGTTTTTATTATCACCCACATTCGCCTCATAAATTCCTTTTGCTATTCTTTCTTCACTCATTCGATTAACATGCCAAAACCATCTCAACACACCTTTCTTTTTTTATCGATAATGTTAACATTTTATAATTTTTTCAAAACGTTATCTAAGGTATTATTTTTTTATATAATAGACGATTTTATATTTTAAATATTAATTTGTAATAATACAGAATTTTGAATCGGTTTAAATTCTTCTTGCTCGATACCTGGAGAGGTCCCGATATCCCGGGATCGAACGTTTCAAATCCCAAAATCTCGGGAGAATCCCGGGTGTGTAAAAGAGCTTCGGGAATCTATTCCCTAAGTAGTTTGTGCGTGTACATACGTATGCAAATAAAATACAGGGACTTTAATTCATGAAGCAGTGAGCGTAGGGAAATATGGTGATATTACTGAGAAGAAAATGTTTTTTTTTTTAAACCCAAGCGGAGGCTCTCTTCATAGCAAACATACCTTTAAAAAAACCTTTTACTTTTATTAAAATTTGACGTGTAACACAGACGTATAAAGGTGAAATCTCATTTTACGGCAGAATATCATTGACAAATATATATTTTAATATCCATACATAAAAAAAGCTTTATAAAATAAATTTCGTCTTTTATAAAGATGTGAATAATGGTTAACAGTAACCCTTTTGGCTACCCAATTGGGATGGTATTCATTTCTTTTTCTTGGTTTATTTTTTTCCAGCTTAAGTCTTTGATGTCAAAAAATAAAAGAATACATAAGGAGCTTGAAAATGTAAAACGCATTAAAATTTGTGCACCGATTAATATGATTAGGTTTAAATTATCTAATTCAAAAACCGAATTAACTAACAACTTATATCAAAAGTCATTATTTAATTCAGTAATTTTAATCGATTGTCCATGTTTAGGTTTCACAAACAAATGAGTTGGGCAGTACTGATTTTAATAATTAAATAAATGAAAAAATGATAAATAAGAAAAAAAGACATATAAGGCTGAACAAGGGATTATTAAAAATAATTAAGAAGAGTTCTTTATGGTGGACGGCGAGAGAATGACTAAGAAAATATATGTGGTGAATGTGAGCGGAAAAACAGAACGAGGACGGCCAAAAAGGACTTGGTACGACCAGATCAATCAGAACCTAAAATCTGGTGGCATCAAATGTCTACGTAATCGGAGGGCATGTTTGTCTAGATGTATGGATGTGAAGGAAGCGAGGAGTGTATGTCAGGACGGAAGAGTATGGCTTTCCATCATCTCTACCTACCCTTGCGGAGAAATGACTTGATGTTAGTAATAGTAGTAGTAGTAAAATATAAATAAAAAATATAAAATCATGATTTGTAAAAAGAAATGATTAAAAAAATATATGATTATTCATGTAAAAAACTCTCTTCAATTTCAGAATATTTTAAAAATATCACAATAGAAAGTGTTAATTTTTTAACAAAATGTTTCCGGCTTATTCAAGTATGTGTCGATAATTCGGGAAGTATTTACACAAAACCGAATAAATAATATTGCAATTAGCTTCACGAAAATTTCGCTAGATGTCACTTAAACCTTGGATATTTCATGTTCCATGGTGTATTTCCCAGAAAAATGTAGAAAGACGGGTAGTCTGAAACACGCTGTATCAAAACCGTTAGTTTACGTTAGTTAGAATGAAAGGAATTTAATATAACGGGTTTCAAGAAAACTGTCGTATGTTCTGCGTCTAGGATAATGTAAATTCCTTGTATTAGTTTAACTTGACGTTATGTGTTTCTATTCGGTGCTCAGTGAACGATGTTTCAGTAGATTTATATTTGGTATCAATAAAATATTATTTTTATTTTCATTTTACTTGAGTCAAATTCTGTCAAGGCTTCTGACGTCATAGCGGCGTGTATGAAAATATCATTGTAAGGAGATTATTAGAAAAAAGTCATAAATTTGTGAGTGGTGTGGCGATGGTGAGTTTTTTTTGTCTACACTTGAAAAAAATTTAAAAAATTAAAAATTATTTTATTTCTTATACTTAATCTTTAAAGATTAATCGAGTATGCTTTTCGTATAAAATAATTTTAAAGCCGAAGCCTGATAAACTATAATTGGAGATTCTCAAAGGCCTATTAATTTCAGGAAAACTTTTAAACTACTTCGGCAAAGTTTGAATGAAATTCATCCCCTTGTCCAATAGGGTGGTCGCGTTTAACAAGCTTCCGGGCAACTATACACATACGTACAGTACAGCTTACTATACTTGCTCGATGTTAAGGGGGTTGTCTATATACAACTTATAAAATATATAGTAATTACAGCAAACAAATAGAGCAAAAAATGTAGTTTTAAATAATTTAACCTAGCCCGGCCATAATCAATTTTCCTTGTAAAAAATACCTGAGTATTTTTAAATAAAAACACGTTTAAATTATTGAAAAAGACAACTATTGAAAAAGAAAAAGTCAACTCAAATTATATAGGGCAAATTTTCGAATAAATTATATATTTTTTCAACTTCAGTGTTTTTTAGTTAATAAAATCATAACACCAACATGAATTTGCCATATTAAAAAATACTGGTTACGAAAAATAATCTACTATTGCAGAAGCTTCAAGTTATTTGTGTGTATCTATCGGCCTTAAGAGTTAAATTTATCGACTTTGGCTCACTTCTTCAATTTGTTTTCTTATTTTTATTGTATTGAATAAGCTCAAATATCTGTTCAAATTATTGAGAATTCATTTGTGAAACCCAAAAAGTTTTAAAAAATGAGCTTTTTTTGATGGTCTGATCAAATTGTATGTGTGTAAACGTGTGATTTTTTGTCAAATAATGTTAATAAAAAACATGTAAATAGTAGTCATTGCAAAAAAGGTATTATCATTATTTATAAATTATTAACTAACGAATGAATATTTAAATCTTTTCATTTTTAATTTAAGTTCTACTTGTTTAATACCACTATTTATAGGTAAAAGTGGTATTTAACAAGAAAAACTAAAAATAAAAATTAATTTATAAATACAAGGCCAATATAAGGATGTAGCCGAGTAATTGGTTATTTAGGTTATTTCGTTATTTTGTTTCAAACCACTTTATTTGGAAACGTCTCAATAAAGTAAATAAATTGATTTCATCATGTTTTGACGTGCCTTCACTCGGTATATTCGAAATAAATTCCGTTTTGATCCGAAACTATTATAAAAAGGAAAAGAAATTATTATCCTTCATTTCGAGTTGTCAATTTCCGTTCTTTTATTGCTTTCTCGTCTTAGTGAGGCGTTTTCTTGAAGATTTTATTTGATGAAAACACAGCAATTAAAGATATTTCCAGTGAAACAATGTGAATCTTCTTCATCTTATTCTGGTTCAATGGCAGTCTACTTTATTACCATAATTCCATAGCAATGTTTGTAGGATGTCTATCGAAGATTTTATTTTTATGAGAATATTTTTTCATAACCAGTGTTCTCAAAATATTCGTAGACTGGTTGAAATGAGTTGTCTTACAGTAAATAAAGTTGGCTGATCAATATTTTATTAATATTGATTTAATTTTTATTGCAGACAAGTAGTTGGATAAATGGTCAACCGAACAAATAGTGATTTCTGACAATCGGTAAATTAATTTTTATTTCCCGATCTTTACTTTTTCATCTGACTTTAAGGCTCTAAAATAAAGACTTCGCTATTTATTACTTTTAGAGGAAATGTTTTGTTTTATTATTAAAAATACTGTGATCTCCCATTAAAACTGGCAACGTATTTTTTAGGGATAGGCCAGTATTGAAGTGAAACATGAAAGAAATAAAAAAGAAAATGGAAGGAAGGAAAATACGAATGTGTAAAAAAAGTACGGCTGATATCTGACTGTAAACAAATTATTTAGATTTTGTAATCAAGAGTTGGAGTCTAGCGTCAATTTAAGATATTATGGATGTTTATAGGTGTGTACGGAGTTCTAACCACATTGCAAACCACCGCTACAAATTGGACGATGCTAAAACTAGTAAAACTGTCGAACAATGTTTAAAAATAAATACAAATAAATAATGACGTTTAATGGCTAGAAAGTCGCGTATACTAGCCATGGACATTTATTATTTTCGATGACGTATGGGGTGGGATTCGGTGGTCGGGGCAGAGTTTGGGGGTTGGAAGTTGGTTGAAGTCTGTGACTTATTGTCAAGTAACTTATTGGCCCATACAGTCCGCTGGGGGAACTTTTACTTCTTTTGATTTAAACTTCAGTCTTGTGGGTCTCAGGGAAAATATTATCTTTTGTGTCCAAACTTTACACGTGGCTGCCAGAAATATTAGCCTTTTTCGCAGAGTTATGTGTTTGTATACGAGATAAAAACGATACCTACGCAACGGCGTCTTTCTTGAAAAAAATATGACACTTAACAGCCTTAAAATGACTTTTTGTGAAGAAAAGTGGGTTAAGTTTTTCGTAAATATTTACGATAGATATTTTCGCATCCGTAGCTAAAATGCAAGTGTTCTGTATAGCGCTTATAACATCATTATCAATATTTTTTGATTATGTATTAATTCAAATTTAAATGAAATTTATGTAGGCGAAGTTAAATTAAATTAATTAAAAGATACTTTGTTTCTACTATCATATCAGGGTATCATGTTTCGAACTTATCACGTTTTCATTAACTCATTTCTTTATCACACAAAACATATGAACGTTTTGTTAACAGCATAGAAAAATGTTTATACGAAACATTCACACACACGACGATATAAGTTTGATGTCGCGCTGAAAGAAAAATATAACCCACGCTGTTTCCTGTGCTCCTGGTATTCTAACGTCGGTTTGTGACGCCAAGTTGAGTCAGGCATAGTACATTTTCAGATGAGCTCGGAATAAACCAAACAATATTTCTGTGGTACGAAACATCTTTGCAGCCCTGGTACATAGATCACCCAATAAAGTAACATTATCACAAAATTCTATCGTTCTTTCTTCCTCCGGTGAATTTTAACCTTTTATAAATAAAAAAAAATCGAAAATATTTGGATAAGTTTCTAGAAATTGTACGAAATAATAATTTAAGTCTTGCATCCACGGACGACACATTGATCAATTGTCAATTTTAAGACGTGATAATTACGCAAAGTCATTTAAATCTATGATTACGTGTCAATCCGCCATTTTGACGTGCAATCCATTTCGCGTAGACAAACTACAATCAAATTTTGTAATTACCAGGCTATCATACAGCCGAAGGTGTGTCATTCAGCCGCGGTTAGAATATATACAAACATACTATATGCCACGCTGTGCCCCACTCGAACGGTTGTCGGAACCAAGCCATTGTATCAGGAGCACATAACGGTTCGGTAGGTGTCTGCCGTCGTCTGTACAGAGAATAATCGCACAACAGAGTACTCTGTCGCTTGTATGAGTTGTTTCAGTCGGAGAAACTCCCCCGTCTTCTGGGATCCTGGTATTACAAATTTGTTTTTATTCTTGTGAAATACTGAAATTTAGCGTGCACCACACATTATTATTAGAAAATTTTCGAGAGTGAGTGTGATTTTTTAAAAAAGTATTTTAATATTTTGTTGAATTTATTTCCTATTTTCTTTTTTAAACTTGAAGATTTTTTTTTACAATTTGTACTAACTGACATTATAATTTACGTAAGCTGTGGATTATGCAATACTGCTTATCGTGTCGAGAAGATACTTGGTAATTTGTCTTGATACCCTAGAAGGATATGTTAAGAAAAAAACATATGTCCTGAAGTAGTAAAAAAAATATAATGAAATTAATGAAAACAATATTTTTTTTTTCTTCGTGTAAATAAAATAACAAATTCTAAGAAAAATCACAACAATACACGGAAGCAAAAGTAGGACATATTTATATATTCTTTTATTTATTAAATAGAACGATAAATAAATAATGCTGTTCACATTTTCTCAATTTGTTTCGTCTCGATAATAATGTTTATGAATCTTTCCCGCCCAATGTAAAGAGGTTTGAGATGACGTCATACATTTCAGCTTAACACGTTTCTGCTGTAAAAAGTGTCAGAAACAATTCACCTCTTCTTCATTTATGATTCCCTGTTCTCGACTGCTACTAACTCTTAGGGAAGGTTAGCAATAAATATCATTCGATGGGTGCCACGTCATCTTTACGTCACCTGGGTATTAAAAATGATACATTTATATTTTATCGATACCGTTCAAGACTAACTAATTTTTTTTTGCAGAAAAAACTGTACTAAAATAAAATATTTCAAGAGACCGCCAAACGTGTAATGTATTCAAAATTAAATATAATTACTGAAAACATTGTAAAATTAATAAAACACAATCATTCTTTTAACCACATTTATTTTTGGTACCATTATTCCAACCGGTTTTTACAAAATACCTTGTTTTCTTCAATTATGTTTCAATCCCAATCTTTATATTTAAGATTTCGAACAAAACATTAACATATTTAATTTCACATTTCCGAAATTAAGCGAAGTAAATCGGGATCCCAGTGTAAATAAGTGGTTTAAATTTAATATTAATTCAATCTTAGTTTGTAGGTAGTTCATAAAATTGCAAGTAACAGTTTATTGTCCAAAGGATTTATCTGAATGTGCATAATATGTGCAATGTGCAACATTGGTAAATAATTGGCGTAATTTCTAGATCTGCATGTCCCCCAAGGCAGAGAGCGAAGCAGTCGCAAGTTAGGGAGTAATTGGATCATGTGTGATGGTTCTGTTCTGGGAATTATAATTGCATATAAGCTCTAAACTCGGCTCTAAACGTCGCTTTGTAGGAATATGATCAGAGCAAGAGAGGTCATACATAATGCAATTCTCAAAAATAAACGTTAACGTACCGGAACTTAGATAAAATATACATACGAACATATTGTTTATAGACTCGGCATTTACTTTGTAGGATGACATCGTAAAATCTATAATAAAAAGTATTTATTTGATATTATGAATGATATAATAAATTTAAATAATTATTAAAAATTATGCAAAGAGCATGTGGCTATTATTATGTTACAGAATTCATTTTCCATATTGGAATTAAGAAATTTGGAATAGGGTTTCAAGAGGCTAGAATCATTTGGACCTTTGCAAATCTTCTTACATTATTTTGCTTTAAAACTTGTATGACAAGTAAAGTTAAATAATTTTAAATAATTTTAAAAATATTTTAAAATCAGAATCCCTTTACATGGTAAAATTAGTAAAAGCTTTACGATTTTATAATAATGTGGAACTTCCATCCTTTCAGGAACACCGAAAGTTTTCGCACAATTTTGACTTTCAAATCCATTTAAATCCCGTCTGTGCAGGACACAGAACTTAGTGTCGTTCCTTTGAAAATTGCTTTAATTAGACATTTGCTTCATGATAGTTCTGGGGAAACTTCCACCAGAAGTTCCACAGAATTGCATATTCATTCCACTCTTTCTTTTCCAGCATGACAATACGCTGCACCTTGGTGAAGCAAATTTGAAATTTATAGCGATTCCATTACGATTTAATAGCTTACTATAAGAAATTCTGTAAAACGAAGCAATTTTATAGTTATTTAAAAAATAATATGTTTGGCTTAAAAATGAGTAATATTGATAATGAATATTATAATTAGAAAGTAAATGAAAAAGGAAGTAAAATGTATCCATACTATCCAATACAATTAATCAAATTTCTAGAACGTTTTATATTTTCATAAATATACTATCTGTTGTGTATTTATTATATTTAATTTACATACAAGTCATAAGCTCTAAGTTATTTTCAATCAGTGATATTATAAAGATAACTAGAAATATGCTAAATACTCACTAGATACGTTTATGAAAGTTTATCGCATTCACCATATTCTTAGATCTCAAGATGAATGTTATTTGCACTTGACTAAATCTTTTATCAACATTTCTATCTTTGTTCAATAACTACTAATCTCCAGCAGACTATAGTTAACAAAATATAGATTACATAATTAAACTGATCGTTTACAATTAAACGTTCATAAAACAAACGGAGTGAATCCATATTACGTAAAAATTAAGTTGATTATAACTCTGGGTTTGGCCAATTGAAATTACATCTTTGTTCGATAGTTAGTGATTGAACGACGGTAGGGTAAAAACGTTAAGTCTTGTGAACGTTCGGAGTTGGTTACGCCGTTAAATTTTCATATTTGAACCGTCGGTTTGTCGGTTACCCAGAGTTTAGAGGGAGGCGGTTAAGAGGGGAGATCGGGGTGAAATGGAGAAAATTCGCAAGTGCAAGATTACAGAATGCATTATATGGAAGATGGTTGTTCGTAGTTGGACCGGGCTTCTTGCGGGCCGACCGCAGACTCTAGCCAGATGGTGCATACTCGCCACTTTCCTCTATCGCGGAGACGGCGCATTTAATAGTCGAATGGAATTATGCAGTGTTATTCTATGTTATACTGTCCTACACCACTACGGAAATATGACATCGAGCATTCCTTTAGACCCTGAAATGCATTCAAAAGTGTCCACTTAATGGCTGACATCACAGACCAAGCTTTATTAATTCAAATATTCAAAATGAATATGTAAGCTCAAAATTATTCACTAATTAGATAACAGGAGTGTGTTTATTTTACATTATCTTATCACATGTACCGTAATCCCAATACAATTCAAAAATATTTATTACTTAATAAAACTTATACATATTTCTCGTTCTATTTCAAATATCATTTGCGTTTATATGCAATAATGTTCACTCGGTGACAAATTGTGTAATTAGATGAGGAAACAAATAATATAGGATATATTATAAAAATAATTGATTGAGATAATAAGTTTGGAGTCTACATAATTTATATATTTACATTATAAATATTTTGGATTAAAAAAGCTTTATAAATTTTTACCATACACATATTCATAATTTAAATTTACATTAATGTTTCTTCACTGGGGACATATATTATCGTAGATTCTCCATACATTTAAATGGTTTGAAATATATACATCCGGTAATTGACGCCTGCATTCACATATGAGTTCTTATAACAATTTTAACTATTATTATCAATTTATTGAGAACTCTTCATAAATTGTTTCGATATTTAATAGGTTAGTGAATTAAGGAATCAGATTATACGGCTTTATTGCGTAACACTATAATAGTTCTCCTGTAGATATGTAAGTTTCTGTGCTTCGTTCTTGTTATTGTACGAGATATGTATGATTTGGGAGGCATTCTAATGAGATGTGTGTGTTATTTTTGAACGCGTATATTATAATTGCTTTAAGCGTGCCTTAATATTTGTTTCCTTAATGTAATTTAATAATTAAAAAAATATTGATTAAAAAATATACTAATGCAAATTATTGATTCAAGCATGTAAATATTATAATTTCCTTCATTGATTCGGCAATCCCTTTGTGGTGATTTCTATCCATTGGTAAATATCACTAAATATTAAAATCTATTATGACACGTGTTTCGATACATTTTTGCATCATTTTCCGCATACGGTATTTGAAAATGATAACTCGTATCACAATAGATAAAAAAGGTCATGTTAACCAAGTTAAACTTAATTTAAAATAAATACCACAATTTTTAGTTTTAAATGATTTGCGAATTGGGTTTTGATTTTTCAATCGATGTTAAAATAATGTTGTATTTTTATTTTGTTCTAGAAAAGGTTCTATATGCCCGGAACAGTCGAGGTCTGGTCGGGTCGAGATTACCAGTATCGGGAGGAGTGCCCATAACCGAAGAAGAAGCGATGGTATGTCTCAAAACAAAAATACGCTAAAATCTATCCATCTTTTCCCAATGCTTTTCCAATCGACCAAGACCGTTTCATTCTCCAGGAGCTTCGCAACATAGCCTTCGGGTCTGCGAGCTGCCCGCCGCGAGGGGAGTGGGTGCGCACCCCCTTGGTGTTGCGCAGCGCCTCCCAGCCGCTGGCGTACGGCCTGAGCGCCCCCAGGAACGGAACCAGGGGGCTGCTAGCGGCCCTCGGAGCGCATGTCCTGAAGCACATTCTGTTCGGCTTGGAGAGGCCCAAGGATGCTCTTGGAAGGCAGATGCAGACTGATGCGTAAGCTTTATATAATAAACAAAAAATCAATGACAGATTAAAGGGGTAAGTCACGATCTAGATGATTCAGTATGCCATCAGCTGCGCAAAAAGCCAGTCGTGTCTCCGCGTATGATTTTTAAAAATATATACACATTGGAACTTGGCTTTTTTAAAACTACTACAACTACTACTACTACTACTACTACCATCATGCCGTTTCCCCGCAGGGGTAGGCAGAGAGGATGGAACGCCACACTCTTCTGTCCTGACATACACTCCTCGCCTCCTTCACATCCATACATCTAGTCATACATGCCCTCCGATTACGCAGACTTTTGACACCGCCAGATTTTAGGTTCTGATTGATCTGATCGTGCCAAGTCTTTTTCGGTCGTCCACGTTCTGTTTTCCCTCTCACATTCGCCACATATATTTTCTTAGTCATTCTCTCGCTATCCATTCGCTCCACATGTCCATACCACCGCAAAGAGCAAGAGCTCTTTGCAGTGCTCAAGAGGAAGACCTAATCTTTAATATTTTTTAAAACTATGTATTAAAAAATATTTCGAAAAACTCTTTTCTTTTCAACAGCATATATTTATTTTGACGAAAGACATTTTTTTTCAATGCAAAAACGGTATTTTAAACAAAAATTTAATTACGTTAAATGTCACCTGAGTTTAAAGAAAATTAAGTTGATAGAGTAGATAAAGTAAATGTCTCCAGAAAGTATTCGATAAAATATAATTTTTTTTTAGGTTTTGACAATATTTTGAGTGCAGTCGAATCATCTTTCACAAATTATTGATTTCATTCCTCTTAAATGTGTTTTCTTTTTTTACTAGTATCTCAAAATATGTAGATAGACAGATATACGTCGAGATAATTGGTTGGTTTGTAAGAAGAGATTCATAAATGAGGAGGAGTTAGAAGCACTCTGTCTTTTCAAACACTTTAGAGTTTAGGAATATAGAGTGAGTGGCATTCTATTCTCTCAGCATATCCCAGCTGGGAAGCGCCACGATGCATCGTGATGGTTAGTTAGTTTGTTAGTGAATTAGTCAAGAGTATGGAAGTAGCGTTTACAAGGCCTACAACCTGTTGAGCTTTCCGAAATTTGAATAATATAGTTGCTAACTATGTGTAGAATGGTAAATGTTATAGTGTATTAAGTTTTCGTAACTTAAATTAGTCAAACTTAGGTTGTAAAGCCCTGTAAACGCATAGATTTCCATATTCCATCTCAATAAACTTCCCGTCTAAATTGAGAAACTAAGAACAACGTTTTGTTCAAATTAAAATATCTGTCATTAAAATTAGAATCAAGTGATATATAATATTATCTTCTATTATCAGAATACATTAAAAAAAATAATTAACTTTCTTTTCACCAATTATTTAATTAATACAATTTAACCTACTGGTTTCGACAATACCTTGTCATCATCAGGGTTTTTATTAAAATATATATTAAATTACTCTCACCAAAAACTTCCACACACTCCATAAAAATCCTAAATGTTTAGGATTTTAGGATGAAAATCCTAAAATCCTAAACATTTAGGATTTTTGTGTGTAAGTTTTTGGTGAGAGTATTTTAATGTTTTTGATTTAAAATATACCCTGATGATGACAAGGTACTGTCGAAACTGGTGAGTTTAATTGTATTTATAAAATAAGTGGTGAAAACAAAATTAATTAATTTTATAAAGATATTATAAAAGTATCTGCGGAAAATATTGAAGAAAAAAATCTATTATTAGAATTCAAATTGCAGTTATAGCGTCCACATTCCACATATAAATTATTAAGATACTGACCGATAATGTTGTTTATTGTAATGAAGTCCATTACGTCATGAAAACGTTTTTAAGATATCATCTAGTATAATATTATGGTTTTATTTTAATAAGCGAAGAAAATACCTCATCATATTGTTCGGTTAACAGAAATCTAATATCATCTCTCTTTCGCAAAGCAAGACAATCTTACACGTTAGTGACATAGTAACAATGAATCTTTAAAGCAAGGAAATAAAATTATTTTGTTACGTGTTTTCTCCAATTAAGCATTCTGCGGCCTGACGAGCAGCGACAGCAAGAAGCCTTGATACTCGCGATCGCGGAAGTAATTTGGAGGTGTGGAGGAGAGCTGAAGAAGGCTGTGGTGGGTCTTCCGCAGGAGATAGTCTACGTTCAGCACTCTCACTCTTACTACCAGGATCAGGTCACTGAAAAGGTACATTATTTATTGATTTGGCGTTTAATTTGTAGAACTCCATTTAATTTATGTATTAATTTTAAATCAAACACAGATTTTTTGATTCTACTTAGTTGATTTATTATTAGATTAAAACCAACATTTTTAGCTTTTCCACTTTTTTATTTGACCAGCGACCGGGTTTCGTCGTTACCGACATCATCAGACTAGTCTGATGATGTCGGAAACGACGAAACCCGGTCGCTGGTCAAATAAAAAAGTGGAAAAGCTAAAAATATTGGTTTTAATCTAATAATAAATTAAAAATGCAATTCCATCACGAAGAGTCAGTGGATAATATAAATCTACTTAGTTGTATTTTATTATGATTCGTTTGATAATGCCCTAACAAGGCGAAACAATTGTCACAATATTCAATTTTTATGTGGTTTTGTAAATAAATAGAAATAAGTAGGCTCAAAAAATCTGTGTTTGATTTAAAATTAATACATAAATAAAAAGGTACATATTGCATAACTAGATTGAACTCAACTAGTTTTCAGTTATTTCTCGAGAGTCACACAATCAAGGCCAAACAAATTTGTTATTTTCTCTTGGACAAAAACATCTAAGTAATAAATCAAACACAAATTTGTATGGTCGATAAAATATATTGGCATACAAAACATTACTATTCCAACTGATACATACATATAACACGCCACTTATAAAGTAAATACATATACAATAATTATTTAAGTAATATATCTACTATTCATTTCTATTCATTCATGAATATTTCAAAGACAACTGTTTAATTTTATTATTATATAAAACAAGCCCCATGACATAACTTCAAAAGTTTAAAATATTTAAGCCTGTAAATGCTCATACTTCTGTTATTTCTATTGAGATATTCCATACATCTTAATGACCAGCATTACTGAATAGAAGTAAAGTTAATGTTATCTACGCTACGCGTCTTAAAAACAGAAGATAGACATGATTGAGATATGCTGAGAATGTCGCCTGAGAGCAACATGAATCTCTCATGTCTCTTCTTCCAATCCCGAGGATTTTGGGGCCCAGGAAGACCATTCACCACTTGTACTCAGCAGAACTTCGGATGCTGAACTGCCAAGGAAATTGTGCTTGACAGGGTGACTTGCAGATAACTTATGGTGGCCATATGATCCACGTATGGAGCAAAAATGGAAGAAGAAGAAGACACTACGTAAAAGTGTTAACTTGCTTCATATTCAACGTGCTAGCAACAGAAAATATTCCCATTATTGATTCGGCATTTAACTTTATTGGTATTTACCAAGTTTTACATGGTTAATACCACTTTTTCTAAAATATTTTGTAACATGTGTTTCGGTGTATTCCGCAACATCGTATACGGTGTTTAAAAAAGGTGCGAAAAACATCAAAACACGTGTCACAATAGATTTTAAAGAACAGTAGTATTTAGTAATTGAATTAAATTAACACTCTCCTTTTCATTTATCGTTCGTTTTGTGTAATATCGCAAAATTATTAATGCTTTTAATGTACAAAAAAACATGAATTATACGTCCAATTACGGTTATGAATTCCTCAGAGATGTGGCAACCAATGGCATGAAAAATTAAACCAACAACTTCTTTAGCTTAAGAGTCACATTGCGCTCCCTTAATTACTTGCTAATTTTACCTCCTTACTTCAATTCAAACACTGTAATTAATCGATGATTGATTGGCGTTTGGCAATTTATATAAAGTAAATACATTGATTCATTCAAAGTTGCACTAGATCTGGGGCCTTTTAAATAAGGGGGACTGATGAAAGAAATAATTGATTGAAACATAAATTAATTATTACTCGAGTTCTAAAAGAGTAAATCACTTTAAAGCGAGAATTTTGGAGTGTTAGTAGATCTTCAGAAAAAACATCTAGCCATAAAAACTTGTTTGAAACTTATTCTTTGGCTGGTCGAAATTTAATTTTTATGCTGGAAGCTACGTATTATCTTTATTACTCTTTTTAACTTAAATATTACGTCAGATGAATTTCCAATCGTCAATTTTCGATTGTAAGATTTTCTTTAAGCATTAAATATTAAAGTGTTTCAAAGGGTATTAAAATCAAATGGATATTTGTAATCAATCAAGACGAAGACGTGTTTTCTGAAATTTCAAGATATTTTCTTTTCATCTCATTTATTATGTTATAAAATACATTATTTTTTAATTAACGTCTCACCAAGCAGAACTTCGTCTTAAGCCTTTGCAAACATAAATCGTTTTTTCCACATTCATCCATCTCCTTATATGTGTGAGGAGATGCATGAATGTCGAAATAATTGGAATGTATGTACCCGTCAATTATTTCGACTCTTGACCTGACCAGTTTCGAGTATTTGAAATACTTCACCATGAAAAGTTTTCCTCGGTTTCCTCTGCTTCTATTTCTAACTACATTCGCCACGTAAATTTGTTTTACCGTTCTTCCCTCATTCATTCGATCCACATATCGAAACTATCTAACACACCTTTTTTAATTTTATACATAATGCTTACCCTCGGCCTTTCATTCTTTCCTAATTTCACACCGAACATCTATAATTCAACGTTTTGCGCACATCTTCTGAGGGATTGCATTCGACTGCATTTTGTCTACTTTTATCTTTTACCAACTCCTTGCTTCATTTTTAACAATTGTCCCGTTATTTCCTTATTTTACTATTCATACATCTATCAAACATAAAGTGACCATACGTCCCGTTTTGAGCGGGACCGTCCCGTTTTTAGAAAGCCTGAAGAACATAATTTTTTCATATTTATGCCTCTTATTTTCTTTATCGACATTTCTTTTATTTTTATTAAAACATTTTATTAAAATCCTAGAAAAAATACGTGTTTCTTGAATATACATACTACTACGTAAAAAATGGTAGATGTCCCGTTTTGAGGACAAAAATAAATGGTCACGTTAATCATACATCGTTTTGTTATATAATTTTAAATTATGTACATTATTTTTTTCCAGCTACATATCTTCGAGTTCAACAATTTGGATGATCTACAAATATTTATTAAGCGATATCTATATGTGGTAAGTAAATAAACTTCAAGTCTAGTAGTTGAAACTATGATTTTTCCATGTACGTACTTATTAATATACAGGGTGGCACAAAATCAATCACCCTATTGAAAGATGTTATAATTTTTGCAAATGGCGTCGTCCGTCAATCATATTTGAGATTTGTGAACTGAACAGCTGGAGTAAATAAAAAATTGATAAAACGGGTACAAATGTGTATCAACACTGGCAGCAGCCACTTGACATACATATATTTTATTTTATATCATATTTTTTTTAATTAAAAAAAAGTAAAGATTCAAAAAAAGATTTCCATTATTCAAATACTTTTTTTTGTGAAAAAAGATTTAAAAACAAAATTAGAAGATTAATTTTATACCACTCTTAACCTGTTTGTATACTGCAGCTGTCTAGTTCACAAATGTCAAATATTATTGACGTACGACGACATTTGGCAAAAATTATAACATCCTCTAAAAGAGTGATTAATTTTGTACCACCCTGAATAACATAATTTACCCAAATAAAATAAAACAAACACATGTGCAATTTGCGTCATTTATCCGTGTATGGTTAAAAATTTAATTGAATATTTATCATTTTAATTACCACGGTAATTTAATTGGAACACTTTTGATAGAGCTAGTAAATACAGTTCGTTTAAACAGGAAATGTAGTCAGATTTCAATTTCCAAATTTTAATTATTTTATCCAGTGATTTAATAAAAATAACTTATTTTATCATCGTTTTAATTACTTTGGATATTACTGAATATTTCAAATTATAAGTAAATTGCCTTTAAATAAATAAAACCATAATAAACAAATTTTGATTTGCAGACGATTTTATGTAGTTTATTAAACTTAGTCTTTGGGAAATTTCAATCAACAAACTCACTAGTAATTAGAGTTGTGACTAATGGGTAACTGATACCTTTTCGATTACTGGATAAGAAAAATATTCATTACTTTTTATCGGTTTACATAAGTTTATGATGTTTAAAAGATATATATATATATATATATATATATATATATATATATATATATATATATATATATATATATATATATATATATATATATATATATATATATATATATATATATATATATATATATATATATATATTATTAGGAGCTATACGTTTCGAAATTTGTGCACTGATTTGCTTGATTAGCTGTTGATTGATTAAATTAAATAATTGAACCCAAAAAATTAATTAAGTGATGACTAATTTAAAAAAGTCTTGATTTATTTTGTTATTTAATTCGATTTTCATAGCTAGTAGTAATTAAACCACACACAGCTCTATTTGCTTGTTATAGATTTCGTCGTATATTATAATATTATATGAAATTAATTCATGTAGTTAATAAAACCATAACAATCGTTTATATTTCAGAAGGTTTTCTTAAGAAAAAAGAGATTAATTATAAAGTACAAATAACTGAACTGACAAAAATATCAGAAATGAATATTTCTTGATAAAATTTTGCAGTGAATTTGGAAATCCAGTTTCGCAGTCTACCCAAAAATGCCACTAGCCTTACCTAAATTCAATTACGTATAGGGTACTGCTTTGGAATAATGCAGCGTCATCTTGATCGATCAGTAGATTTGCATCTAATTACGCCTGATCAATTTATTCAGGTCCTATATCAATCGACCAATTTCCGATCGGTTTTCGCACTGGAAGCTGTACTCTGTACTGTACCCTGTGCCTAGTAAACGTGTTATATACATAATTATTACTATGATTATGTCGCTCGTTAAGGAAGCAACTTTAATTTTTTGCTCGTTATGCGAATAACTCGTAATGAGAGGTTACACTGTATTTTTATCTTCGTAGTGTTGTAGTTAATGCTTTTGGCTACAAAGCTGGAGGTCTGATTTGAGGCTTAAAATATATATAAATTAATGAAAAAAAAAATTTATGCTTATAAATATAAATTTTTATCAACATTCTAAAGTATAAATATTTATTTATCAACATTCTAGACTGATGTAGGTTGTGCCTTATGCAGTTTTGAGCACGGATTGCGGTTCAAGTCAAAATAATATTCTTGAAATTATGTTTTGTAGTTACTGCTATTTTCCGCTCGCATTCGATAATATTATATTTCGTTTGTTATTATTTTATTATCTATAAAATATAATCAAGAGGAAGAGCTATTTATCATAACTTAATAATGTAATTTCAATCAGTGTACTAAATATCACGTTTAATTACCAGATATAATAACATTCACGAACGAGGTCAATTTTCAGTGGGAATCAAAACAAAATAAAAGTATGATAGCAAAAGAAATTATGCGATAATAAAATGAGCTATTTTTAAAATAAATTAAACATTTAATTTTATAAACACTATCATTACAAAATTTAACTGTTTTCATTAAAATTATAACTTATGATTAAAATGAGTTTTATTAAAATTTGTTGACAGTCGATGACAGTTGTCGTGAAAGAATACTATGTTGATTTACTAAAAGAAAATGTAAACATAGTCGTATTACTTACAAGTTATACAATTTATGAAAGCTGGTAGCCAATAAAGTACAAATATAGAGAGAAATACAGTTTTTATCACAAATTTAGGATCATGGCAATGTAGAGTTTTCACACATATTTCTTTTACGATTAACGTTTTTCTTACGAATAATGTATGTAATTTATAAACTTGATCCAAAAGAAAAGTATAACAAATGTGATAAAAGTAAATGAAATTTCACTCACTTACTACTGTTTAAAACCTTCATGAACTTTTATTCATCTTGGTCGTGTAATTGTAGGCACATTTAGGTACTGTGCTGGAGGCTCCAGGTTCGATTTCCTAAAGGAAAGTCAATAAAATTTAGTAATTATTCACTCTAGACAACATTATCCTGGACGGACCTTAACAAGAGTGCCCTTGTCTTCAAATAAGTAAGGATAAAGACAACACTGCGTCGATACGTAGTGTTCTATGAACGATAAGGGTTAGAAGAAGAAGATATAAGAAGTTTAAACCACTTTTTTTTATCAAAGTGTTCGCCGTGAGGAACATATTGGAAATAAAAATGATGAGTTTTTCATAGTGTATTATTGATAAAACTGAATTGATGTTAATAATTATTTTTGTTTTTTTTTTTTATATTTCGTTTTTTAGTTTTTTTTTTAGTGTCATTTATAGTAGTTAACGTTAAAAGAAATACTCATATTAATAACCCGTTACAATATCCATTAAGTGATAAAAAAGAATGAATATTTCTTTAAAAAAATACAATCCTATGATTTGATATTTTGTGACAAAGGTTTTAAAAGAAAATCATTTAAGGTTTTAAACAGCTTTACTAAGTTAATACTACTATTTCCAAAGAAATAGTATTTACTTTATTATTTTTAGTTAGTATTTACAAAAAAATTGATTTTCTGAACCAATTAATAAAATTATTCAAATGTTTAGTTTGAGGAGGAGCCTGGGTATGGAGCATTGCTGTTTTTGTATGCGGCAATACTGTCTCGAGGAATACAGAAGTAAATATAAGTAAATTTGATATTTTAAATATATTGTTCTTCGCCTACCCATCAATTGTGAAAGAAAATCTTATTCCATGTATAGCTTGAAGAAAGATCTCGACGAGAAGAGCAACTATTTGGTGTCGGCGCAGATGGAAGGCTCCATGAATGTCGTGATGCTGATTCTCACTGGACGAGCCACCCCTTATCTGCACAATGGAGTCATCTATGTGGGGGATGAGGATCATTATGTGAGTATAAATTATATATATTTAATTTTAAAACTAGACTCTTCAATGGAGAACCTTCTTACGCTTTCTGTCCTACGCAGGTTTTCAGATCTTCTTTAGTTTGGTACTGAATCATTATCTGCTTTTGTAAGAGATAAAACAGATATATATATATATATATATATATATATATATATATATATATATATATATATATATATATATATATATATATATATATATATAAATATATATATATATATATATATATATATATATATATATATATATATATATATATATATATATATATATATATATGTATATATATAAATATATATATATAAATATATATATATATATATATATATATATATATATATATATATATATATATATATATATATATATATATATATATATATATATATATATATATATATATATATATATATATATATACACATATACATATATATATATATATATATATATATATATATATATATATATATATATATATATATATATATATATATATATATATATATATATATATATATATATATATATATATATATATATATATATATATATATATATATATATATATATATATATATATATATATATATATATATATATATATATATATATATATATATATATATATATATATATATATATATATATATATATATATATATATATATATATATATATATATATATATATATATATATATATATATATATATATATATATATATATATATATATAGAACTTCTAAGAATTTGAATAGTGTGGTTGTCAATATTGGTTATAATTGATGAACGTTACACGTGTGTAAAATGATCACTTAAACCAGCCTATGACGGTCGTCAGCCCCGTAAATGCCCAAACTTCCATATTCTTCTTCATCTTTGATGAGATGTCAAAGAATAATATTTAAGTAACATTTTGTGCTTCATATTTATGTTGCTGATCCAAGGTATTTCCTCCAAATACACGTTTTTCCGTGTCTTTTCTCTCACCCAATCTTTCACCTCCCTTATGTTTTAAGATCTCTATTACTCTAGCTGTGATCTCTGTTACGAGTACATAGTACGTCTTCGAATGTGACTATCTTTTTTGCTGGTAGTATCATAAAACGAACCATGTGGTACTTTATTGTATTGCAGGCATTACCACAATATGGCGTACTGTCACGCAGTTCTATCGGACTGTTAGTGTGGAGAGGAACAGAAGAGCAACAAGAGATCGAAGTTCAGCCGCCAGGATCACGATTGAAGACGCCTCGACTTCCTATTTGGGTTAGAAAACTTTTTCCTAACCGGCTTCGACAAGAACTTCAAGGATGGATATGTGTGTACTCGTATAACACCGTACAAAACCATCCCTGAAGATGACACGGTTCCTGTCAAAACCGGTTGAAGAAAAGTACCAAAAATATGAGTGGTTAAAAACAAAGTATGTGCAAAGAACACAAAGAAAATATTAAATATCTATTTGCCATATTATTTAGTTGTTAAAAACAATCATTAAATGTAGATTATGCAGACAAATTCTTAGTTTTAGTTTACCTTGAAGCGTATAGTTTAAACATAAGCCGTGGGAGATTCAATTCTTTTTTTATTTGCACCATATTCGATGCAAAAAAAAATCTTCAAATAAATATGGTCATTGAATAAATAAGATATGATCTCCAGTAGTGAACTTTATTATATAATAAAAATAAATATACTCACATGGAAAATTAAATTAAAACAGAAAAGATAAAACATAAATCTAAGTAACGTAACATACAAAATATTACACTCTCCTAATCATTCGTCGTTTACATTGTGTAATACAACTTTTATAAACACTTATAATCATCATCACATTATTAAAATAAAATTGTTGCAATTTGACATATCGCTCACCTTTAAAAAAAAGTACTTTATCCCAGCAAAAACGGCATATTTTGAACTTAATATGTATATACCCGCTACAGGGCAGTAAGTGTTGTTTTTGCATTTTGAAGAAAAGGTTTTGTTTGATTATTTTTTTATATACACTAAATATTTTTCAAATGGAAAAAAAAACATTCAGGTTTTACCTAAAAAGATATGTTGCATAGTAAAAAATTCAATAAATGGCTTGATATTTATTTTTAATATATTTAATTATATTTTTAGACTTTAAAAACGTTCTCCTTAAGAATACATTTTTTGATATATGACGTTGTTGAAAGGAGTGAGCGATATGTATTAAAAATAAATTTTGAAAGAGTACCACAAAGTTATCAATGCTTTTAATATATAAAATAAACAAAACATTTTACTTTTTTTTTAAAAATATTTACAGCATTTAATATGCGGTTTGTAATTATTTTATTTTATTTTTATTTTTAGAATAATAGTAAATAACCACTCACCGAGATTGCAGTCTTTAGTACATTTGCAAAAAATATTACACGCCACTATATTAGCATTATGTACACACTTACAACTTCAAAAAAATATTAAATGCGTGTATTTTGTATATTAATGAAATGAAATTTTATTTATATTTTTCCAGGTAACTATCTGTGCCGGGCACTACGGAATGTTATTCAATACGAACAGGGAATTGTTGAGGAATTATCATGCAGAAAGAAGGTAGGTACCCACATTTTGTTTTTAAATGCAGATATGTTTTTCTGTATATATTCCACACAAATATGAAATAAAACCTATAATCTTAAAAGCAATAAGAAGATATATTAATTAATGAACTACAAAAAATCTTTAAAATATTTGGAAACTTTTGAAAAAAATAAACACATAAATAACAGAATTTTTCTCCAACCGGTGTTGACAAGAATCTTATCATTTTCAGGGACAGTCATGTACATGTCCATCTCTGAAGATGCCAAGGTTCTTGTCGAAACTATTAAAGAAAAGTAATCAAAATAAAAATGGTTAAAAAAGAATTTCATTTTAAAATGTGTCAAAAAATATCTGCAAAAAACAACAACTAAAAACTTTAAATTAGAAATAAATTAAAATAAACTTAATTTTAGTGTGCCCAAATACATATCATTCCCTGAACACAACGAGGTTCTTATCGGAACCTATTGAAGAAAAGTATCAAAAATAAAAGTAGTTAAAAACAAAGTTCTTATATTATTTTAGAAATATTTTATTTCCTTTTTAGATTATTATATGATAATTAAGGTGTATTTTCACCTAGCATC
The DNA here is from genome assembly GCF_059751285.1 of Brachycentrus maculatus. Lineage (NCBI taxonomy): Eukaryota > Metazoa > Arthropoda > Insecta > Trichoptera > Brachycentridae > Brachycentrus > Brachycentrus maculatus. The sequence goes on along the minus strand of NW_028281171.1, from coordinate 129,294 downwards.
AATTTTACCACTGTCAAATGATTGTCTATATAATTCAAGCCAAATCCAATATAATTCCAATTCGTAGATAAAATAACGTGCGCGGAATTGATATGGCGGTGTATCGATTATGTTTATACAACGCTATGTTATGAATTATAATATCACAATGGATATTATGTTTAATTACGGCCTAGGGATATAATGTGGCTTCCGTGTGTATTAAATACAATTCTCGCATTGTAATGTAATACGTTCAGTAACAAAAATATATGTTTTATTATGATAACAGTGTCACTTATTATAATAATCAACGTTCATTTCTACTAATATAACTTGATATAATCAAAAAATATATGAAACACTCTGCCTTTCTTTTACTATTTACTATAAATAAACACTACTTATCAGATTCATTCGTTGAGTTACACTGGCCCAAAATTTATTACTTTTATTTTATAATTTGCATGAAAATACCTGATCTTTATTCACTTTGCATAGCTGAATTCAAAGACGAAAGCAAAAAAAATGTAGCACCACATTTATGCATCTCTTCATACATATTCGACTCCTGACTTGAACACATTAAAACATTTGAAATACTTTATCGTGCCAAGTTTTCCTCGGTCTTCCTCTGCTCCTTTTTCAAACTAAATTCGGGTCCAAACCGTCTCGATACACTTTTTTTTTAATTTTACCGACAGTAATATTTCTTATTTAATATTAATATTCAATTTGGTTGGTGTAAAAATTGTTTTAAAAGATTTTTTTTTGTTAATAAATATGTGTTTATTTTTATGTTAAATATATCGAAAAATCCTATTTATACACTATTTAGTTTTTATCTTTTAAATAAACATGTTGCCTACCATATTTAAAACAAAGGATGATAGGCAAATAAAAAGGAGTCAATAGGATAAGATTATATGTTTAATAGAATTGAATATAACAAATGTAAAGCATTATTACTAAAATTATTTTATTTAAGTTTATTATTTACAGATTTGATTTGCACTACTACACGTGTGGTGGTTGTCACGTGGCTTTATCCGTAGATACACGTGCCTTGGAAGAAGGAGGGATGAGCTCAAAAGACGATATTAACGCTACCCCATTGGAAAAGTTGATTCACACAAAGTAAGAACTTTGGAAACAAAGAAAAACTGTTACAATAATATTTCATAAATTGGTGGCGAGATTTTTTGTCGCTATGATATTCAAATCATGGATTTATAAATACCTACATGTAAATAAAAGATTTTGAAATATATTACAATTAATATATCTAGATATTTTTAAAGCTAAAAAGCTTAAACTTTAAATATTTGAAAGTATATATGTAGGTTTTGTATTTATTTTTAAACTTGTACCATATATTCCTTATTCAGTAAATGACAATGTGCCAAATACGAGACGGGATCCATTTATATACAATTTACATAAGAATAATATTTTTATACTTAACAAATACATGATCAATTATTGAATAAAAATTAATTAGACATTTATTAGAAATCATATTCTTACAAACATATCATCTAAAAATATTACAATATTTCTACAAGTCTCAATTTCTTTTTAAAAATAATATTTTTTGGTAATTTAAGTTGCCTTTAAAAATAGCAACTGCATACACTAAAAGCAATCGATTTAACTTAGTAATTTTTCAGAAAAGAGAGATATTTTATTTACACTCCATTTTTTATAGTCACCCTAATTATTATACAGTCAATTTTTTTCTACACTTATTTTAACTGTTATTCGGTCGTAAACAAATAAATCAGGAAAGAGATTCAAACAAAAGCATTTTTCCACAGGTCCTTTTAGAATTCCTTTGATGTCAGTTAGGCTGAATTAAATAATAGAGGAATGAGATGATAAAATAAAAGTCATTTATTTCAGGCCCGAATTTTGAAGCTTTTACTTCTTTATCGGGTCAGATATAAACTTCGTTTCGTCGGATGTTGTCAGTTTTGATGAAGAAACGATCTTTCTGAAACTTGTAAACCCACAAAATTAAATCAACGTCAAATGAAGACGGCAGTCGAGTGTGAAAATTTTAAAGGTTACGAACATTCACAAAAAAATCAATTCGTTAAACTCTATATCAGGTTTATTTAACCTGCGCTGCGGCCCAAATATTTTTTTTGCTCTGGGAAATAAAATGTATTTATAACGTTTAAAGTACAATTTTATCATTTGACTTCAAAATACCTCGAGCTTGTTCAAGTCTCAAAAATTATGGATTTTACTTCACTTAGGAGTAATCATATTAATCTTTTCAAATTATAATCCTGTGAAAAAAAAAATATTTGAAGCACTAACTTTGTGATTTTCGATTTTATAATTAAAATGTAACTTGGTTAGAAATCACTACATTTTTATTTACATTTTAATTATGAAAAAAAATCAGTTTATAATCGTATATTCGTAAAGGTCTCTGATATATTAAATTTTAAAATCAAAACACCGATTTTGATTCTACCAAGTTCTAATTAAATTTTATTTAAGAAAAAAAGAAAATTCGTGACAAATTTTTCACCTTGTTACCATTGTTGCATTATCAAACTTCTGTCAGACAGTGCTACTGTGCGTGTTCACTCGTATTTATGAACTGCGTATTTATAGTTTAAATAAGAGCTTTCTTATTTTTATAACAATAGGTAACTAACTATCGGATTTTTTTATAGGTGGGAAGACGCTAAAATAACTTGGACTGGGCAAACGCCGTATGTTGGAGAAATGACAGCAAAATAGACGAAAAGAAATTATAACTTATGTTCTTAATAGCTCAATTGTAGATATGAAATAAAAACCTTAGATTATAAAAATATCGAAGATTGTAAATTATAATAAGAATAATAAAATGATTAATGTAGTTTAAAAGAGACTTGAATTATTTTGTATACTAAGTTTTGTTTTCAGAAAGAAAATTGTAATTGTAAATTAATTTCAATTGTGAGTTCGGTGGATACATACAGCTAAGCAACCGCAACCAAAGGCAGCAGCTGAAATTTATATAAAATCCAGTAAAAATAATTACAGCACGATTCAAACCAACATATTTTAAGGAATGCACTGACATCTAGCGTTAACGTGAGATATTTAGTGATAAAAACGTTAAAAATACATAATATGTACATTTGTGCTACTACTCGGCAAATTTCGGGGACGAAGGTCGAGTAGAGCTGTGCTTCATTTAGATAATATTGTTGTAATAGAATCTATCAAAATCTTTTGCCTCACCGTTCAGAGATACATTATTCTGACATATTTTCACACAAAACTTTTCAAACAAAAAAAGAGCAGAATTACAACTGGAATACCTCAAACACAGAAGCAATTGAGCGATTTATATTGGATCATTTTTGTTGATACGGCAGCGTAAAAATATGAATGTTTTTATTATTTTTCGTGAAACATTAAAATATTATTAAAGTTTGCTACACTTCTTGCTCATTAGTGGAAACCGTTTGTGCTTTGTATCATAGTTAATTTCATTATTAAGTGTTTAAAACCATAGTGTCCGTCGATGGTTGCTTAACATTGGAAGGGACAAGGTAGAAAGTGAATTAATTAAAGTCCAGGTGTAATTATCACATTGAAAAACCTTAAACTAAAAATTATTTTTGTATCTCCTGTATGTTATGTTTATAATCTAACCATTAAAAAAATATATTATTAAAAATTTAAAAAAATAAAAACACAAATTTTGTATTACCATGTTAGTATTCGGCTCAACACAGGCCATGCCTAAAGAGCCGTAATACGTATAATAAATGTATATATGAAATGAATATGTATATTGAATGTATCTATGTATTATGAAAATAAAATAAATAAATAAATAAATAAAAAATAGAAGGAAAATATCATTTATGAAGCATTATCACCTCAATGGCCACATTATATTATCTTTTCATGAGAAAAGTATATTTTTAAAAATTAAAATGATACTTATCAAAAAATGTTGATAGTTTATGTACAAAACACTTTAAACAACGAATAAAGTAAATTAATGAAAGGTCGTTTTATTGTGTATTTTAAGGAACTTAGTATTGATGTTTAATTTAACTCCATCTTTCTACTTCAACATAACAAAAAATATGCTTATTCCTAATTCGTCAAATTGTATAAATTAAACAAATAAATAAAAAATACACAACAAAAAAGAATTATGTATTTAGTATTTATTATTATTGAAATAAATTCAATAAGGGGGGGGGTGGATTTCAAGTCGTTTTAAACTCTTTTTTAGGAAACAAAATACCCAGAAAGTTGGACATAAAAGTCTAGAAATAATGTTAAATTTATTATACGAAATATTGATACTATTTTGCATTTATAATACCATTTCATATCTCTCTACAGCTGTAGATCGTTGGTTCCAAAATCCATTATAGTCTATTATTTTTTATTACATAAACTCCTAAATGTCGGGAGATACGCAAACGATGTACGACATATATTCCAGGATAATTGAATAGTATCTGAACGGATATAAATATTATAATGGATAATAAAAAGAGCATATGTATCAATAGAGTTCTAAAAAATAAAATCTTTTTCGTTTTATAACCTTTTTCGTACTTTAAATGTACGTTTTTAAAATCGGTATGTTTAAGTTTTCCATGAATTTTAAACGTCGAAACATCAACACGATTTTTCGGGTACTTTTACTTTTAGGATGTAAAAGGTTACGATGATATTTTCCGTTTCAATTTTGGTGAACGAAAATATGTATGTATAATGGAAAAATTTGGCTGGGAAAATTCGCGGCGAGGGAAATTCCATTTAGCGAATTTTAAAACAAAAACAAAGATTTAAAAAAATATTAGACGGATTTTTGTAAAAGCGTTTTGTTAAAATTTCGTATTCATTGAACATGACATATTAGACTGAGGATTTAATTAAGAAACCGAAACATTTTTAAAATAACCATTTTATTTTTGGTAAAGATTTTTGAATTGATTTGAAATGTGTTTTTAAATGTTAATGGAAACCAATTTTAAAAGAGTTCTTTTCCAACAAAGATAGCAGTTGTGATCTCACATGTACCGTGTCACGAGTTCGATCAATATATTTAGGAGTTCTAAAAATTTGAGTAGTGTGGTTGTCAATCATGGGTAATATTGATGAATGTTGCAGTTTGTAAAGTAATCATTTAACCAGTTTATGACAGATAGCAGGCCTTGTTAATGCTCAGACTTCCATATTTTTCTTTATCTGTATTGGAATGTCAAAAAATGCAAAGAAAACTTTATAAACCTTAAGCTACATACACAATATTCCCTATGAGTTATTGAAGTTTTGAGTGGGATAAAAAGTATATTCGTATAATGGAAATCATAATGAAATTTCTAGTACATTACCGTGATACGCGATTTACCCTCATGAAAGGATTAATAGTTCCAAGAATTAATGATAAATATGGGAGTAAAAAACTTAAACAATATACCGATTCAAACATTTTTAATTTGTTGCCGACGGACGTACGAGGTCAAAATATATTTTTTTAACAAAGGCAACATAAAATAATGAGTAAATGTTCACGAATTAATTCTATGAAAGTTGTAAAATGTGTATTCTTTTTTCTTTCTTTATTTGTGTGTATATTAGGTTAAAATGGATAAAAAAACATTAAAAAAACATTTGTTAAGAGAACTGTACCTACAAGACACATAAGGTGGCTTGGTGGGTCTCAACAAAAAGAAATATAAATACGTAAAATGCGTTTATGAATTTTAAAATTAATGTAAATAGTAGTATGTCTTAATATGTACATAAATCCATAGTTAACAAATAAATGATTCAATTAAAAATAAGAAAAAATAAAAATAAAAATTGAAACACAGAAAATGTAAATAAAGCATATAACGTAAATAAATACATAGTGAAAAAGGAAAATTTACCTCAGGCAGCTGGTTGAATTGTTAAAATAATATTTAAACGTCGACTTAAATGGATCGCAGTGCCTGTCAAATTATAACTGCCACAGGCACGACCAAAAAAGACCCCCTAAAATGTTTGCACCAAATTTAAGTTGAAACCGAGTGACATTTCTTTTTTCCCCTCCGCGTACAATGTACACACAGCGATGGAAGTCTAGTATACCAGTGCAATTCCAATTCAAGTTTCTGTCAGATTTACCCTTATATTCTTGGCACATTCCACAATCCGGGTAATTTTATTCCACCTACCCTTTGATATGGGGCGTTAAAATAAACGAAAAAACAGCTGCCCTTTAGTGGAGGAGGTTCTCTACCATTTCGGGGTAAATATTAAAACAAAATGGGGTAAATGGGCGAGAGACGTTTAAAAAGATCACCTGTTACGCACAACCGTGGTACAAAAGTGTTTTTCTCAAATAAATCAAGTTACGCACTTTATAAAAGAAAATTTAAAAAAATATTTCTCACTCGCTTAGAAAAAGTTATTCATATCCATTATCCTGTTTCTTTTTTAAAGAACAAATTATAATTCAGGAATCTTGTCAGTGTTTTAAGAGATTTTGTTGTTGTATGGGAAAAATCAGTTATTTTGATTAATCTTTTTTCCAAACCTTGAAATAAAAAAAGTAAACATTTACGGTTTATATGGTATACACATTATAAAAAATTGGATGAAAATATGATATTTCATAAATAATCAAATGAAATAACGGTAAATTAAAAGTAAATTTAAGATCTACACAAATATACTCACACACACATAAACACCAAGGCCAAATAGTAGTTTTGATATCGTCTTCTGGGTATACATCGTTGACGGTATCCATCCTGCTGTGGCTCTAGTGGTCTTGTTTGTTTTTGATATATTCAATATATCATAATAATAATAATAAAACCCTTATCCGCACTCCAATGGTGCATAGGGCACTGTTTCATATAAACGCAGTGTTATCTCGATCGTTTACACATGAAGGAAAGGTGATCAGCCCTCCGCTTCAAATACCAGTCCAGGGTAATATTGAATAAATATTACAGCGAAAAAATCACTTATATTTATTTGTAATATATCATAGCCATCTTAATATTTTTGCGACCCAATCGTCACAATCGTCTGTACATAGTCAGATGTGGTGCGAATAAAAAAGGATTGATTGATGAAGAGTGACATTTTTAAAATTATACTAACATATTACCTATATGTTTATTCGAACTTTGTTAGGTATGAAATAGAGATGAACATATAATAGTCGGGTTTTAGTCCCGTGGTAAGTGTCGCGACTCTTAAGTCAGAGTTTTTCGGTTCGAACCCACTGTATCAAAATTTGATACCTATTTCTAATAATGAGCCGCTTAGGCTCACAGAAATAGTATAAAATGGAACTATTTGTGTTAATAATAAAAAAAAAACAAATATTTCTCTTTTAATAAAAAAACAATTAAATAGTCGGCCATCGTCGACTGTTCTTTTATATATTATTTCTATACTGGATTGTACCTACGTCAATTAATTAAATGTATCTTTGGAAAATATTCGAGAGTTATCAATTTTCAGAATTCTTTAATGAAATATTAAATTCTTTGACGGTTTTAACTGATAATTTAATTAAGCAACTCACTTAAAACCTGCGGAGATCAGACAGTGGCGTGGAAGGAATGCGTTTATTAACAAATTATCTTGGTAACGCAAATTATTGTCCACTTTAAATCAAGAATTATAATTCATTATTGTTTAAATATTAAAAAACGAGCAAATACCTTTCATTGTTACTCTTTATTACTCTTTAATACTCTTTATTAAGTTGTGGATCATGCAGTGCTGAATACGTGGGGCAAACAGGACGATCGTTTAAAATAAGAATAAACGAACATGTCCAAAGTTGGAGAAATAAAAAAGAAAACTCCACTTTTGCAAACCACTTGATAGAGTCAAATCATGATTTCGATAAAAATTTTAATGTAAAAATCTTACACAAATGTAGTAAAGGTAAAAAATTAGATAGGCTCGAAATTTTGGAAATAAATAGATTAAAAAATTGTCATAATAAAGACATATTAAATGATCAAGTAACACACATTCATTCTCCCTTACTTTACCCATTAGAAAAGAAACAATAGATGCCTTAATGTCTTGTCGATAAGAAATGACTGCCGGGAAATTTACATTTCAGAGAACTTCGGACTCCCCCCGGACAACCACAGCTTAGTGGAAGGAGCCGTCAACCAGCATTTCCTGATAGCTCGTTACATAATTTAAATTCATTTACAAAAAATACAAATCTATTTTAACTTTATATAAAATCGTGCTTTCAATACAAAAAACCTTTATAAAAAAATATTTAAAATATCATACAATACTTAAATTCACTAAAATTAAATTAATTTCTCATAAAATTATATCAAATCATGGTTATCAACTCCTGCCTTCTTTTATATATAACATACAAATTTGTAAAGCCTCTCACCAGTCTGATGATGTCGGTAACGACGAAACCCGGTCGCTGGTCAAATAAAAAAGTGGAAAAGCTAAAAATATTGGTTTTAATCTAATAATAAATTAAATACCTTTCACTTATAAGGTGTTGGCTAGTTTATGCTATATTTAATACTAAAAATATCAAATTCTGGGTTTAGAATACCTATGCTATGTTATATTTAATTACATTTATTTATTTTATACATTGTATTTGGAAGTAATGTTTTTAAAGGGTATTCAAACGATATAATAGATTCTACGGCACTGATAATATTCAATTTTGTGTCATTTCCGGTAATTATAGCTACATCAATTAAAACTTTTTTAATTTTAAATTGACAATTGATTGTCATTTTAGAAAAAAAAGTCACAGTTATCAAAAACTTTTAACAGCTTGTTCAGGACAATTGAATTTTTATTTTTAATACCAATATTTAAAAAATTGAGAATAATGATATTCTTATATCATGACCTCCCGGATACAGAAAAAAAAAAGATTTAATTAAAATGAATAATATTCAATTTTATTTCTGCTTCTTCTAACCGTTATCCGCGCCCAATGGTGCACAGGGCACTGTATCATATAAACGCAGTATTATCTCTTGATCGTTAACACATGAGCGAAAGATATTCAGCCCTTTGCTTCAGGTAACAGTCCGGGGTAATATTGAATAAACATTAGAGTAAAAAAAATCTCTTTTATTTATTTAACCCCCTCCTGGTAATCGAACCCGGGACCTCTAGTACGGAAGCCAAGCGTGCTGACCATTACACTACAGAGGCAGACATAAAATTTAATTATGGATAGTTAATCGAATATTTGAATCGAAATTTGTCCGCCTCCGTAGTGTAGTTCTGGAGGTCCCGGGTTCGATTCCCAAGGGGGGTAAAAATAAATATAAGTATTTTTTCACTGTAATATTTATTCAATATTACTATGGACTGGTACCTGAAGCGGAGGGCTGATCACCTTTCCTTCATGTGTAAAACGATCATGATAACACTGCGTTTATAAGACACAGTGCACTATGCACCATTGGGGTGCGGATAAGGGTGACGTCGCCCACCTTATCAAGCTGATATACCTTGAGAATATTAGAAGGAGGGGTAGGGAGATGAAAGAAAATTCAGCACAAAAAATATACTTAAATTAATTTAATTAAAAATATAAAAATTATACGAAAGCGACTTTAACTTAAACTAATCTTATCTGCTATCTTAAATTAGCTTAAAATTAATTAATCATATCTTAAATTACACTTATTCTAACCTTTGGTGGAAAAGATGCGCCGTGATGCTGGGATGGCCGTGATCCTTTGTGGAAAAGCTGCGCCGTGAGATGCTGGGATGACGTTCTTCTTATGACAAGGCCGCCGTGCGATGATTCTTGCTTCTTATCTTCTTCTTCTCCTAGTAGAGCTTCAGCTCTTAATTTAAGGCTTATAACCCGGCGTGGGTTTGCTTTTCCCGCAGCGTTTTCTGCGTGGTATACTCCGGATGAGTAACTCCCCTTTTTTTCTTTCTTCTTTCTCCTGTGTAGAGCTCCCGCTCTTCTCCTTACTTAAGGCTTAAAACCTGGTGTAGGTATGCTTCTTCGTCTCTGCGTGGAGCGACACCTTCAACTACTCCTCCCAACTGCTCCTTCCAACTGCTCCTTCCAACTGATTTCTCCCGACTGTTCGATCCCACTGATCTCTCCCGACTGCTCCTTCCAACTCTTCTTCTTCTCTGTGTCTTCTGACTGACCAGCCGTCCGACTGGTCGATCTCCTCTTACGACTTTCTCCTTCCAACTGATCCTTCCAATTGCTTGATCCCCCTGATTTCCCCCGACTGCTCCTTCCAACTGATTGATCCCACTGATTTCTTCCCGTTATATTCGGTTTCTCTCCTTGAAGATCACGCCCTCGAAACAATTTCTCATTGGCTGACGGTTCGCTTGTATCCACCCCCAAAATTTTTAACGTCTAGACATTTCAATTAGCAAACTTTAATTTTATTTGTGCTATATCATAAAAAAATGGTTTTACTATAATAATAAAGACCACCGGCAAATATCTTTATGGTGACAGTTTTTATGATTCAAACCTTTTAATGCATTTTAGTTTTTTTACGACAGGTAATTCAGAAAAGGTCGGACCCATAAAACATATTTAAAAAAAAAAGTACCTAAGACTATTTAAATTAAAACGATTGATGATTGATTATTTTTGCCAGGCTAGAGGAGAAACGTGGTTTCACCACGTCAAGGGTTTTATTATTATTATTATTATTAATCGAATAATATTAAATAATGAATAAATAATAAGTATTAAAATGTTCATCGTAATATACGAGTAGATAAAATTATACCATATACTATCAGAATAAACCCACCGTGCAGTGTTACAAATACATTTAGAACTGAGCTGATGGAAACATAGTACCGAAGTGTTGGAAACTGATAGAAATATAGTGCCGAAGTGTCCACTCAAGCGGTTTGTGGCAATCTACTCCTTTAACCAATATACCATGAAAATTTAACGATGTCCTCTACTGTTTCAGTCCATTTGAAACTATCATTCAAAATTGTCGGTTTTACCCGATATACATAAACGAGTATATTTTATATTGAAATATGTCGGCGGGTATTGTTACTAATTATATTATTTTGCTAATGCAACGCAATTGTTCATCAATTTCGAAAATTAATGTAAATTTTCGTTAAATAATAAATAAGAAAAATTGTGATAAATATGGCGCTTATTAAAAGAGGGTATTGAAAACTTAATTACATTAATAGGAGACGATTAGATTAACTAAGAGGTCACTGTTATTAGTCAAATATGAGCCATTTCAAGGACTTTTTTTTGAAAAACATCTATAATCCAATGATATCTCTATCAGTGCAAAATCAGCCGACCTGTAAACGTAACACAGCACCATAGAAGTGTAAAAGAAGACAATTACAAATATTATATTTTAAACTGAGAGGTCGCTGTAATTTGACGAAAAACTAAGACATTTTTACACGTTTTTTTAGGAAAATCATCTAAACTCAAGTGATACGAGTATATGTCTAAATTAATGTAAAATTAACCGAACTGTAAACAACAAAGATTCATTATTGTTATCAGTACAGTATGGTCGATCTTTATCCTATAATACTTTGAAGTGACTTTTTTATTTTACTGAATTATTTCATTACGTTTTTATTGAATCAAGAAGCCACGAAGCATTTCATTTTATGTATTTAAGTAAAAAAGTATTTAATTATGATGAAAAAAATGACATCAAACTGTAATCTTATTAAAAAGCAGTGACTACTTTTTAATATTTGGTCGGTAGGTAACTATCAGTGATTGAATATATTAACGAATCTTCTCAATATTATCGTCGTATACAAATTTTTATTCATTTTAAAGAATCAAACATACTGAAATACTCGATCAATGCAATGCGACAGTATAATAAGATGCAGATGAAAGTAAAACATTGAAAATTTAATATGTTTTTGGATATATGAGCAATTTCATTAAAAAAATAACCTTTGATGTGTATTCAATCGGATCATAGAAAAACATGCTCCACAATTTTGCAAAAATCCAGATAATATAAATGTCAAATAGATTTTTTAGTGTTGCCAAGATCAGAATAATTCTACTATTCCGTTTGCGCAACGGAATATGGTCAAATGAAACATTCTAGGGTAGCCATAAAGCATATTTATTTCCTCTTGCTACGACGATAATCCTAAATCAATGTTTGGCTTCCTACCGTTTTCTTCAACCAAATATTTAAATGTGGGACTTCGAATTTCCAAAACCAAATTCCTCTTCTCTTACCAACTACATTTTTTTTCTTCTCTCATTCTTACCAAGCAATGCATAAGGCACCGGAATACACCGATGCCGTATTTTGAGGATCATTAATTACTTGGAGACAAGGTAATAAGTCTTGCGCTTGAAGTACTGCGGTTTAAACATTATAGGTAATTTTTTACTTTCTTTCATTTGAATCCACTGAGAATCAACCCTTGGACCTCAAGCAAAAAAGCCAATTACACGTGTATTATTAATTGATTTGCTTTCACCTTTTCGTAATTATAAGATGATTCAAATGTGATAAAAAAGTCCTGAGTAAGACAAAAAGTGGGGGTTATAAAAGTGTTTTATTTTTTATTTTTAAATATTTAAACCTACATAATGTTTACACCTCATTTATGCTGACTGTAATATTTACGACAGTTTAAAAAAGTGTTTACAATTTCAACATTAAATATGGCAAAGTAGTAACATATCTACTATATGTATGTTCAAAAAAATATATGAATGTTATTCCCATATATCTTAATAAAATTTCAAAGGTTTTCAGGCAAAGCATACTATTTTTTAACATGTGTTGCCATGTATATTTTTTACACTGTATGTACCATATCTACTTTCTAAAATAAAAATAATACAAAATTTTGGTAATTTATACAGAGCCATATTCGTAAAATACTACCTCAAGGGCGCTTCATTACAATATATTACAAGGGAATAAGATAAACACACAAATAATACAATATCGAGAGGGAAAAACATTATTTTTATGCGCTACATGTTATCAAAAAGATATGATTTTTCCATATAATTGTTTATTACCGCACTTACATACATTTCTAGAGGATTCAGTTCAATTGATAGGGGGGTCAAGATAAATATTCGTGATTTTTTAATCCAAAACTTATCACTCTGAACTGGTACCTGAATAGTAGGATTAGTCATCTCGTCTTCATGTAAGTATCGATAAATCTAATTCTGTTTTAATACGATGCAGTACGCTTTGCACCTTTTGCATAAGAAGAAGAATAAAAATAAGATGGTTTAATAAAAAAAAACAATTATCTAAACATATATATGAACCGTCGTCCATATATATGAATTCGTCCGCCTCCGTAGTGTAATGGTCAGCACGCTCGGCTACCGTTCTGGAGGTCCCGGGTTCGATTCCCAAGGGGGGTAAAATAAATATAAGTGATTTTTTCACTGTCATATTTATTCAATATTACCCTGGACTGGTACCTGAAGCGGAGGGCTGATCACCTTTCCTTCATGTGTAAACCATCAAGATAACACTGCGTTTATATGACGCAGTGCCCTATGCACCATTGGGGTGCGGATAAGGGTTTTATTATTTATTATATATGAACAAAAAAAGGGCTTTGAAGTAATACGCATAATTTATTTCCCGGTATCATTTTTTAATCTTTTATAATTGAATTCGGAGAATTATGAATATTTGTTTTTTCTTTGGAATTTTCCCGCAATCAGGACACGTTTTTCCACGACAACACTTACATTTCCTTGGCAGCATTACCATTTCCATTACAACATAATTCGATTTCCAGAAAGGACGTTTTACATGGGGAAACTGCCACAATTTTCCGCCTGCGTGACGTCATTTTTCTTTTCAGATTTTCGTGTTTTTTTAAAGTATTCATTGCACAAGCAGGTCCATAAAATATTAAAAAGCATCACGTTTTTTGGGGCGGATGTCCTTTTAATACACCCCAGTTTCCCGCTAAAGTTTCCCCCGGGGAATAAACGAAAAAAGTTTTAGGGCTGTTGGAGGAATATTGGAATTTTCTCTATTCCTAGCTATTGCACATTTTCAGCATTCTTTCACAAGTAAATTTATTTTACGACCTAAAAATCATATAGTGTTGTAAAATTGTCTATAGAATAAATTACCTCTCCACGTGAAAAAACGTACCTTTTCTGATAACCAACGGGAGAAATATCTGATATATTACTATTTAACCTTGAAATGCTAGCTATTTACAATATGATCCTTTTTTGGATTTTCTCTCATTCCCCATTAACTCCTTATATTATCCATTAGTTCCTACAGGACTCTTCCGATATGGCTAGTTGTGGTTCCTGTCTCATCATTTTATCATACTCTTAAAGTATTATGTCTTATTCACATATATGTTTCTAAATCGACTATAATGTTCGGTTAATGTGCATCTCCGTAGCGTAGTAGTCAGCGCGTTTGACTACAATGCTGGAGGTCCCGGGTTTGATTCCTAGGGGGGCTCAAAATAAATTTGGACGATTTTCACTCTCAAATTTATTTGATATGACCCTGGACTGGTACAAGAAGCGCAGGGCTGATCGCATTGCCTTCATACAATCGACAATCAAAATAACGCTGCGCTGCTACGATGCAGTGCCCTAAAAACCATGAGTGCGGATAAGGGTTAAAAATATTATGTTCGTTACCTGTAATATATAAATATATATATATATATATATATATATATATATATATATATATAAAAATATATATTTATATATATATATAAATATATATATATATATATATATATTTATATATATATATATATTTATATATATATATATATATATATATATATATATATATATATATATATATAATATATATATATATATATGTATACATAATATATATATATATATATATATATATATATATATATATATATATATATATATATATATATATATATATATATATATATATATATATACACATATATATATATACATTTATATATATATATATATATATATATATATATATATATATATATATATATATACATATATATATATATATATATATATATATATAAATATATATATATATATATATATATATATATATATATATATATATATATATATATATATATATATATATATATATATATATATATATATATATATATATATATATATATATATATATATATATATATATATATATATATATATATATATATATATATATATATATATATATATATATATATATATATATATATATATATAAATATATATACATATGTAAATCTTCATGTAAGGCAACATGGATGTTCCAAAGAATAAACAGGTATACAAAGTGATCACTTAAGTTAGTCAATAACAGGTCGTTTGTCTTGTTAATGCTTATTCGTTTTTTATTCGTTTCATGTAAGCACATCTTCACCAATGATACTTTTTAAAACTGTTTATTTAATAACGAAAACCGAATTTGTATTTTGAATGAAAATACATAAAGACTATTTCCTTTCCTTAGTGGAACGAAACTCGCAAGGGTAACACAATAATGTAAGTTTACAATATTCGCAACAATAAAAGTTGAAAAGAAGGACAAAAACTAACTTTTATAAGGTTAAGAAAGAATCAGAAGTTGTTGGTGGAAATTGAAAAGGTGAAACTTGCGAATCTATAAAGTTGGATACGAGTCGCATAAATTCAGAGGAAAAATGCGAGAATCGACAGTTGGACCGCTTAAAAAGTGGGAATTATTTCTTTCCTGCGGCTTTCGAGGACATTTTCACGCCGGATTTCCCTTCTCAAAAGGATACAATATTTATTTAAATTATATATTTCACCTGAGGAGGCTAGGGTTGTAAATTAACGAGGTTATAGGGAAAGTTGTTCGAAGGGTAGGTTCTCACATTTCCCGTTCAAAGGTAGAAATAAGGCGTCAGATGTACTTTTCATTTTCTTCAGCCATTCGCTTCTCGAGAAACTGGGAAACTATACTTTATGCAGTATCTGATTACCCAACTTGAAACGTTAACTCAATTTTGTAATATCCAAATTCGGCGAATGTTCGCCGGGGCAAGTATTGGGAAAGTAGGTGGTCGTACCTTTACGCTTCCTGGAATAATATGGATATGGATGAATGAAATGCTTAATGTATACTACTAATGTGTTATACAGGGAAGGTGAACAAATTTTTAATATCATTCCCTGACTATAAAAAGGTGTAAGCAAGTGTTTTTGCCTAGAATTTTCACTCATGAATTACTCGTACACGAAATTATAGCAACTTTAAACATAAAGAGTAAATCCACTCACGAGTAGGCATAGGCTATGAAACTTAAAAAGTTGAAGTCTGAGTAGGGTCATGATAAGTGGTGCTGCATAAGCCGTAGCTAGATTTCAGAGTCACTTGGACGTTAGGTAATTAAAAAAAGACCCGTTGCAATCGCGGGCGTAATTCTTATAAATGAGACACCTCCAAATATAAAATCCATCAATCTATAAAAAAGTATAAAAACTCATTCCCTCTTATTTATAATATACAAGGGAATAACTTTGTGAAATAACATGATGATTAATATTAAAAAAAAAAACTTGTTTAAGATCTATTATCAGTTTATCAATATAAACGCGACTACTTTCGATAACTACAGTTGAAGTGATGTTCTCATCAACAGGCAATCAGAAAATAACAACTTAAAAATAAAAACTGAAGATCTGTAAATAATTAAAGCACTGATTACGTGGATAAGGAAATAAATGGAGAGCTAATGAAGGGATAGTAATGAGAAAACAGAAAGCTAAGGTAAAGATTTTTGGAAAAGTACATAATTAACATTTAAACAGTTTTTTTGTTGTTGAATTTTTCAATAATTAAGGTTTTGCATAAATTTAAATTTAAATGTCATTAAGTGTAATAATAACAAAATAACTTGAGTGTGTAAGAGGAAAGAGCGATTAATGTCATGATGTATTTCCCAAACTCTGAAAAATAATTATTAATAAGACCCTATGAGGTTCAATATTTTTTTATTTTTTTAGTTGATGAGAGGTGTAAAACAAGTGTTTTGTTTTATAATGAAATATTACAGACGTGATTGAAATTGATTTTTTGCATCTGAATATCTCATTTAATTTGAAATATTGAGTCAAAAGGAAAGATCGCCGATTGTTTTTTTTTTAATGATGAAATAATTTAACCACCTTGAACGACCCTTTAGATAATATATTTTTGATAACAAAAGTAATTGAACTTATTCGATCAATGTAGTTTCACTTGGAGTTTCACTTGGAATTTCACTTGGAGTTTCACCTTAATAGAACATAATACTTCATTCTAGCATATTATTCACAGCACAGATAGTACGAGAATAATATATAAAATTAAGGGTAGGTGAAATAATTCCACGAAGGCAGCAACGAACCAAATATATACAATAATATTGCCTGGATATTTTTGTTGAAGTATTAACTCTTGTAAGTTTTATATAAAAATATTGTAATTTTCTACAAAATAAGCTTACAAAATAATTATTTCTTTTCTACAAAGTATCAGGTCAACATAACGTACGTATCGGGAGACGTAATTGGAGGGAAAACATTCCACGAAGTCTTAAGGGATTGCATTAATACACGTCATCTAGTCCGCTTTCTGTTATCCTGGTAGCAGAAGACATAAAGTACCCAGTCATATCGAAGCCCTGTCAAAATAATTTACGAGTTTTGTGACGACTGTCATTAAGGAAAATATGACTGACATTTATACATACTACCTTCATAACAAAAAAATTAACACAAAAATAAGCTTTTTATACATGGGAACATTTTAATAAGAAAGTTTTACGATTAAAATCCATTAAGATATCTGGCTCTCAATTTGTGTAACTACCCAAATATGTATTTAGAAGTAGGTGGATAGGCAGTTGAAGTATGTATTTTGTCCGCCTCCGTAATGTAATGGTTAGCGTGTTTAGATACCGTAATGAAGTTCTCGGGTTAAATTCCCAGGTGAGAAAGGGGGGGGGGGGTGAAAATAAATATTAGTGGCTCTACAGTCTAATATTTATTAAATATTACCCAGGACTGGTCCCTGAAGCGCAGGAGTGATCACCTAGCCTTCGTGTGAGTAACGATCAAGATAATACTGCGTCAATACGATGCAGTTCCCGATGAACCATTGGGTGCGGATAAGGGTTAGATGATGAAATATGTATACAAACAAATAATACGTTTCTTAAAAAGTTTATTGCAGGTTAATCTAACTGAATTACGTCACTAATTCAAACCAGATCCGGGAGTAAAAATCGTACCCTGTCTAAAATTAGGGATATCATAAAAAGTAGAACGGAGCATTAAATTAACTAACATTTACTACAGGTTGAAATTAAGTGATTCGTTAATAC
This sequence comes from Brachycentrus maculatus, assembly GCF_059751285.1. Lineage (NCBI taxonomy): Eukaryota > Metazoa > Arthropoda > Insecta > Trichoptera > Brachycentridae > Brachycentrus > Brachycentrus maculatus. The sequence continues at coordinate 110,925 of NW_028281171.1, read as the reverse complement.
TTGACTGCCAAAATTACAGCTGATATTTTTGTTAAAACAAGTATTTATTGTTTCCGAGGCGAAAAAATTCACAAAGGGTAATAATTTTTTTCACGTTTGCGTTAGTATTTTATCATAACAAAAGAGAATAAAAATATGACCACTCAAAATAATTTTATAAACCGAGGAAATTTAGAATAAACGGGTCCATTTAATGCGAAGAATTATTTCCACCCCGGTAGGTATTATGTCAGATCCATTATTTACGAACAAATTATTTTACCAAACTTTTGAATAAATATTTTTTTAACAATACCTTAATTCTCGGTAAAACAAATTTACCATATGAGGTGAATGTTGATAGAAAAAGAAGCAGAAGAAGCTGGAGAAAACTTGGCATGGCAAATACTAAAGAATACAGTAATCGGGTCAGGAGTCGAAATAATCGGAGGGTATGTATGAGGAGAGACATGAATGTGGAAGAGGCGAAGAATGTTTGCAAAGACAGTGTCAATGAACGACTGAGCATTTTCTGAGAATGTCTTTTCATAGTTCCGTGTCTGTTTGCTGTGCTGGTCAGAGTTGTGGAGGCGTCTGTATTCCAGCCAACGTCGGGTCGGAATCGGAACTAGCTAACTAACTCAACTAACTCACTACTAATCCCTTTCACTGCCTACACCGAGGCACTTCTAGAAAATTTGGTAGTGGTTTTACAAAATTATATTTATTTAGATTGGCAGTGACAGGGATATTTAGAGCTTTCAAATGTAAATTCACAGTAAAATACAATTTGATTCACATTTTCTATTTTATATAAATTTCGGAACTTAGTTCATAAAACAAAGAAAAAAAGTTTTGTAAGAGAAGATCTATCAGGAAGCTTAGATCCTTCTGTGGGATCTAATACAGGTCTGGGAATGCGGTTGGACAACTTTCGATACACATAATTTAAACAAAAGATTAAAAAAATTATAAAAATTTTTGTTAATAAATTATCTGGTCAAATTATTAGCTAAATTATAAAACGAAAATGATATTTATTAACGTTTCTCATGTATCTATGTGATTATAATCCAGGATTCGGAGAACACGTGCAAATATAAGAAATTTTGTTTAGTAAAAAAGCTTCTTCGTCTAAACAATACATGTCACTAGTGAAAGTTTCGAAATTGGATCGTGCATATATAGACTTTCCAAGAATTCGAGTAGTGTGGTTGTCAATCATGGGTAGAATTGGTGAATGTTACACGTGTGTTAACTGATCGCTTAAACCAGCCTGTGAGGTCGTCAGCCCCGAAAATGCCCAGACTTCCATATTCTTTTTTTATTTATGTTGAGATGTAAAAAAGATATTTAAAAAAGAGACTCAACCTTCCGATCTGACCTCACCTGTTGTAATATTGACTTATTGGGAATGAAGTATAATTAACATGTTATATTTATAAACATATATTGTAAATCTCGATAAAAATAAACAGTCCCTCCAAAGCAAACTTGTAATTAGGTAATAATCTAACTTTTCTCTTTGTCTAGCTTTAATAGTTTCCGCGATATTGAATAAAGTAAAACCTTAAAAAGTTTCAAAGAATCCCCCTACCGCCTTCCACATGAAAGGCTATTTTAATATTAAATTTCATAATTAATAAAGCTCGTCTAAGATAATCTGAGGGCGAAGTTTTAAACGAAAAGAAGTTTCGAAAATACGAAATCATGTAACATTCTTGGAATTTGATAAATTAAAATATGTTTCCCTTAGATACGATGATGTTGAAAATTCTGAGAAAAAATGCACGAAGAGCGTTCGACTTAATATTCCTACTCTTATTAATTAAAAGATATGATTTGATAGTAGAAATTTGATTTTTGATCAAACCATATATTTATCCAGACACTAGATTATTCACCCTATGTATGATATAATCCGTATATATTTTATCGGTATCCTAACTGAAACAAAAATTATTTCATTTTAAATAAAAGCAGATGGAGGATTGAGCATTCTGGGGCTTATGACCTTGCATTTGGCTGACTTAAGTGATCACTTTATACATCTCACTCTAACGTTCACCATTTTCATTAATTGATTCATCAGTCACTTTGTGGTAGAATCTGTCAACTTTTAATTTAATTTTTACTTTGTAAATATAAAATCATTATTTTGCCTATAGTTGAAAAATATAAAGTGTCATTAAAAATTTTATGCAATTTTTTGGAAGCTATTATTATATATATGTTTACGTGCATATAAAATATGAACGTACTCGTATGCATGTTTATGTCTATCTTTGATTTAATTTTTTTATTTTTTGAGTAAACTGTTATTTAATTTCATTATATTTTTATTGTGTTGTTTCTTTTATTTTTCACTTTTTTAATATAATAAATTAAATGTAGCTAAGAGGTTTGCATACTCCACCTCAAGATTTATAATAAAGTTTCTTAAATAAATTATTTATATTTGCGTGTAAAATGGATGACATTCGAATGAACGTTAATGTAGAATCAATTCACGAAACAGATATGCATTTTTGTAACATGCAAGGACCAGCAATAAAATTACAATAAAATAAATATTATCGAGTTAATCACAGGCGATAACGTCAGCCAATGGCGATGTACCAATTTGGCGCGTAATTGAGCACATCAATTGACGTTTCGGGCCGGAAATGGCGGCCAGTCGGCAAAATAAACAAAACTTCCGGTTCCGAGACAAATCTCTATATCCGGCTGGCAATTTGGCATCGGTAACTAAACGGGGACTCCCAATCACGGCATCGGCGAGTTCGTTAACGTTTATTTTGGATTTAGGACATTCTAAAAATGGCCGAATCAGCCGACCGGAAGCTGGTAAAAAGTTATCCCCTTTTCTTTACACACAGTCCTTGCATTCTTGCATTCATCACGTGGATAGAATACAAGTGACCAACTGTGAAATGCATATCTTCGAATTCAATGAAATATAAACCAATATTCATAAAATGAAAATTATACAGCACGCAATGTTTTTTTGCAAAATAATAATTTTTCGTAAAATATGCGTTGATTTATCAATATTTGCAGCGTTTTTATTTTTTAAGATATTTATTTTACTAGAATGAAGCTGCTCAAGAATGATGTTTCAGCTGGATTCTTTATTTTCTAATTCTTATCTGCGCCAAATGGGCACTACATCACATCGACGGATCATACTGAAGTATTGTTTTTTGACATCTCATCAAAGATGAAGAAGAATATGGAAGTCTGGGTATTTACGGGGCTGACGACCGTCATAGGCTGGTTTAAGTGATCACTTTACACACGCGTAACATTCACCAATTCTACCCATTATTGACAACCACACTACTCAAATTCTTGGAAGTTCTATATATGAACCAATTTTGAAACATTGTTCTTAAATCGCTAGAACTTCACTAGAGACTTCTACCATATTGGTGAGATGTATCTAGTGAAACTCAAAATGTTCATACTGAAGTAATTAATTATCATTTTTTACTTCAATATGATGCTTCAATATCGTATTATATTAAAATCAAGATAATCAGTTCTGCGCTTCAAGTCCAGGTTAATTGTAAATAAATATTACAGTAAAAAATTACATATTTTTTATTATGACCCTCCTAGGAATCGATCCCGAGGTCACCAGTGTTATAGTCAAGCGTATTTTTTTTATTGAGGTCAAGGGATTTTACATCCATTATGTCACTGCGACCATATTAGGTCTATCGTGACCTCCCTGTGTATCATAGCTCACTCTCAAGACCACTTCACTACAAAGGCGGAAGATTTTTTATTATTTTTATTATTTCGGATCATTTAAATTTACTGTCAACTGTTTATACCCATGATTTATTTACGAAGGGTTTGGTTAAACTCAACATAAATCTAAAATTTGGAAATCGAAAAAGAAGTATCTTAACAAAACTAAAAGAGTTTAGGATAAAAATATGGAAATACTGCTTTATAAATAAAAATACAACATTTGTTTTATATAAAACCACATTTGAGCTCATAATTATAAACACGGTTAGTTTTGAGACCTATATATTTTCTTATCAGCAGGTTAAAATACATTTTTTTTAATATTACGTAAGTTAATATTATATTAAAATAATACACAAGTGCTTTCATTTTCTATTTAAATCAAAAATTTATTTCATATAGTTCTTAAATCAATAAATAAAATGAAAATACTACGTTTGGAAGACTCAATATTATTAAGCGCAGAACCAACTATTAAAAAATATTAATAATTATTTAACGACTTTGATGCGTTGAAGATTATATAAAAAGATAACCAATTATGATGAAAAGTTAGTGAATGAGAAATAAACGTTATAGGAGACTGTAGAAAATAGAAAAGGGACTATGATAAGATTGATATCCTGCAAAACGACAACCTTATCTCTTGTTTTCTTCTTCTTGGTCGTATCTTTCATAAGTAAACATTGTGACTTGTGCTGGATTATGAGTACTCTCAAAGTGTATAGCGCAGGAAAGCGAAGCTACAGTCACTTGCATATTACTGGGGAAAAGCGAAGGAAAAGAGAAGGAGGAAGATAAAGCAGAAGACAAATTAACCAGCTGAAAAATATGGTAGTTGTCTGTGTCGCGTTGCAGTGCATTGTAAACTTTAAAGCGTAGATTTTGACAGAATATGAAAGATTGCAGTTAGCACGCAGCAAAAAGTTTGCAGACGACAATTTTTTTTGAGAAGTTAACATCTGTCCCATTTATCCAAATTATTAAACTGCTTAGTAAAATCCTGTTTTTATTTTATATTTTTAAAGCTTGTAAATGTTAAATGAGTTGTGAAAGAATACTTATCTTCACTTTTTAACAAATTGCATGTATTTTAACATTATCCATGATATCACAATGCGTAACGATAATTAATAAATAAATAACACATGTAGTACGATATATGACGAATAAATATTTGTAATGTGGCTTACAATTAAAAAAAGTTAAGTTTTCATTTAATTTCAAGCAATGAAATTATGTTAAAGTTGGAAAGCCAGAAATTTAAGGTTCCAGAGTGTTTTTTTTTTGTATTTTTAGTTTAGGAAAAAAATTATAAAAAAAATATCGATTCAAGGAAGGAAAGTAACTTAATATAGCGACAATTTGATTGACAAACGATACCACATGGTTAAGCTAATAAAAAAAAAACATTTTCACAAAAGGTAATCTTATCGTATAAAAGGTAGGGTATTAGTACAATGTGTTAAAATTCGATGGAACGATTGTGCGATAAGACGATGTAAATCTAGCACATTTTTTTAAAGACTGAGACTGTTGACTGTTGACTGTGAGTATATATTTATTTCAGATATAAGAGAGAAAGACTTAAAAAATTATGCACATAATGTTAAAAAAACACAACTTTATTTTTGAACTAGTATATTTTCATACACTTAATTTAATTGAAACTGATCGTGTTTTTATTATTTATATATGCAACCAAATAAATAAAGTTATTTAACAATTAATTGTAAAAATACAAAATTTACAACTATCGTGTTCGCTAGTAATATGATACTAATATTTCTTTGTTTTCGTTTTTATTTAGAAATGAAGACAGTAACAGAAAAAACAAAAAATTAAGTTTTTATTTTATATTCGTACCCACATACATCATGGTTTGATAATCCCTGATATAATAGTCAGCCTAGTCGGATTCGCAATTTCCAAATCATTTGTTATTATAATGATACGATTTGTACCCTGCAGAGTTATAAGGTAATTTGCATTCGCGTAAATAACCTATCCACCATGCTATTATACTGGTATTTACAAATATCCTTTACAAAACAATGTGTGATCAAATTATTAGAAACAGATCAGTCTACGAAATTAACCTGAGAAAACTGTAAAAGTCATTCAATATAATAATTGAAAAACACACGGAATTACGTAAATTGTTTTTCAATTTACGTTATTCACTTTCAGTTTATTATTAATTTACTTTCAAGAACGTCATAAATAAAAAATTATCCATTTTCAGTTTTACATGTTTTCGGAATGCCCAGAAAATGTTCTATATCCCAGCAAAAGTGACATATTTTTAGCTTAATATTTACCCGCTACAGGGCAGAAAATGTTGTTTTTGCATTTTGAAGGAAAGTTACTATTTAATTATTTTTTTAAATATACTACATATTTTTCAAATGGAGAAAAAAACTTTTAAAAAGGTTTTACCTAAAAAGATCTGTTGCACAGTAAAAAGTTCAATAAGTGGCTTGATATTTGTATTTAATTCATTTTATCATATTTTTAAACTTAAAAATAGTTCTCCTGAAAAATCAAGTTTTTTGATTTATGACGTTCTTGAAAGGAGTGAGCGATATGTGTGTACGTTCGTACTTTTGACCCCTTTGATGAGCGGATTACTCCACGTCAAGGGTTGCTAGGCATCTTAGCATGAGCTGTTGCACAACACAGATTTTTTTAAAAATAATTGTTTTGAGACTAGTGTGTGTGGAATACCTATTTAATCTAACACATACCTCATTTAGTCAAAAGGACATCATTTTGCAAAAAAACCGAACAACCTGCTTCCATGATCAATTAAGTCATTCATCCACAACTAACTATCCGTAACAAGACAATATGGATTTACTAAAAATTATACCATGTTGCCAATAAAATTGTAATGGTGATAAAAAAGCAAGCTTTGATAATCTCTTACCATTCATTGGTTTTGCCAAAACTATATTTATTTAATTGAGATTTTAATTGTGATGACAGTATTACATAATAATAATAATAAAACCCTTATCCGCACCCCAATGGTGCATAGGGCACTGCGTCATATAAACGCAGTGTTATCTTGATCGTTTACACATAAAGTTAAGGTGATCAGCCATCCGCTTCAAGTACCAGTCCAGGGTAATATTGAATAAATATTACAGTGAAAAAATCACTCATATTTATTCTTACCCCCCTGGAAATCGAACCCGGATCCTCCAGAACGGTAGCCAAGCGTGCTGACCATTACACTACGGAGGCGGACCAAAAAAGTATTACATACTTGGGTATATTTGAGGGTGCTTGAATTAAAGGCGCAGATGCAACATTTCATTAGTACTGCTCTTCTTCTTTTTCTTCTGCTTGGTGTAGGTCTTGTTGCCTATTTTTAATAGGGATTAGCATTTCGTGATGTCGATTCCTTGTCTTTGGTGGACTCCCCGGAATTCGTCTTCCTTGGGGTTGGCCGTTCAGTGCAATGTGAGAAATTTTGGATGGTTCTATTCTTCTCATTAGCGCATACCATTGTCTTCTTCATTGCCCTCCCCACCCAACGACATCTTCGATCTCGAAATTTCTCGTGATGAAATATAAAATGAACAAATAAATAATACAGTTAACTCCCTCTCTCCCTCCCGAAAGATCCTCTGCGGAGTCATCAATTACAAGAGCTCCATCTGCATACTCTAGGTAGTAGATTTCAGGGAGGAGATGGTTATTCCTCGGTCGAGTGATAATAACATTCGAATAATGAAAACCAGAAGGATCGTGAACAAGGAGATAAATGGCTCAATGAGCATCCTTGCCTGACTCCGGTAGAAATCCCAAACCGATCTGTAACAACATCCTCAACTCTCACATGTCATTCGTTTTTAGCGTGAAGGGTCTCATAAGTTCCACTAGCTTCGAGGGTAACCCGTTACCTTTAAAAATGTACATATTGTCCTAGTATTATATTAACTCATCTTGTATTACATACTTGATTCACCTATATTATCTTTTCATCAAAATGTTATTAATATAGACACATTTTTGATAATATGGTATTAATATTTTACGTTTTACAGGCTTAAACTTACAAATTTTTACGATAAAATAAAAATTCTTTCACAGTGTTTTAACCACATCGGTTTTATGTGAAAATATTTTTTTTGTTGGCTTTACGCCTAGTAAAATAGTTTTTAAGATAGCGTCAGGAAATACTAATAAATTATGACTTAAGTATCGTAGCGTAACACGTATTATGTTCAAGGGGAGTCTACTCTCAAAATTATCAACATAAAAATATCTTATTAAATTTTATGAACAATTTTTATTCAGATTATACAGGATATCGTAACCATTGTCTTCTACAAAATTACCACTGGCGTGAAAAAGTCGCTTTCAATCTAATTAATGATATAATGCAAGCGACACAGTCGTATCGCCTCGTATGCTTTAAATTTGAATTCAGAAATTGTAAATGAATATAAAGAACACAATGTTTATACGTTCTGTTCTGTTTTGTTAGCATTAAAAATGTATGACAAAATAGCAATCCTTCCAAATCTATTGAAAATTCTACTGGCATGTGGAAAGTAATTGACACGTTTTAATTTATATATTGGTTTAAAAAAATGCAATATAAATGTTCAATAATGGGACGAGTAGTGAAAGTTACACAGGTGTCTAGAATGTTCTCTTAAGCCAGCCGAATGCTAGGTGATAAGCCCTGTGATGCTCGGACTTCCATCATCTGTCATAAAAAAAGAACGATACATTTTCCGTATGAAGACACATATCAGTCTGATATAATTAATATCTGTCTGATATAATAAATATACTAATATTGTTTTGAAATACGTATATCATGGAAATGGATAAACCTTTGTGAAATATCGGGAAAAAATCTGAAAACTAGAGATTGAATACATCAGAAATAAACTGTTATTCATAGCGGTAGTATGATCCCTAAAGGCATTGTTCACTCTGAATTGTTATTGCGACGTCAAGCTATCTGGCTAGAATAATTCGCTGTATTACATTAGAAACTCAAGTAATATTAAACGTATCATTAACCACAATAAGAATCTAAATAAGCCATGACTTTTATTCGAACTACGACTTTTCCTATTGACTTCAGTTTTAAAAATATTAAATTTAAAAATATTTTCGTGATCTTTAAGTCACGATGAATTTTTTGCGCCATATTGTACAAAGCGTTATAATGCGGATATACGGGATATAAAACGAAGTATCTAATATATTTATATATTCATAGGTGTAACGAAATGATACTGGGTGTATTGTGCTACACGGTTTTCGGAAAAAAAGACAAGAAAAAAAAACAACTTGGTAAAAATAATTGTGTGTAATTTAAGAAACTTTTTATTTTTTATTTAGTTTTTGTGTATTTGATATGTCAAATTATTGTATGTAGCCGTTATCAACAAAATCCGTATTCATATGGTGTTTATTACGGAATATTTTAATAAGATCTACATATATGTTAATTTGTCTTGGTTGATTTGTATTATTTTTAAACAACGAAAAATACTTAAAAATACGAAAAATAATTTATCTCTACACAAAGCTTCCAGTAAATAAGTAGTTTTTTGTCAAATATCGTGATACTTTGTCTATTGCATCTCATATCGTACGTATCTTATATGATATATTAACAAATACTTTCATTTCTTGTTTTTTTTTTCCTTAATAAATTGTTTTTAAAAAATAGGAAAATATTGCCGTATTAAAATTATTTCAAACATTTTGTATGAACGATGAAAATGAGGAAAATTTTATTTATTTATTTATTCAGTATAAACTTTGTGGAATGACATTAATTATTTATTTTAAAAAATGTAGAATAATATGGTATAATTCATCATTATGTGTAATACCATAATGAGTTTTATTTCATAACACACGACTAGTTTTAAAAACTACAGATATTTTCATCTATAGGTGAGTAGTAAAACTAACGAGCAAAAAAATTACAAAAATTCTTTTACGAAAAGTCCCGTTCCTTGACCCCCCCAATCTATTTATCAGAAAACATCCGTATTTTTCGAAACTAGTCGTGTGTAATGAAATAAAACTCATTAAGTTGTATCACACAATTTTTTTTTTTAATAAGACAAAAAACAAAAAAAAACCAATGACAATGGTTTAACAGTCACCCAGTTGTGGCAAAGGTGCCAGTATAAAGTGATATTACGTTTGTAGTGGCAGGTATGCGAGGGCATATAAATGGATAGAAGACAGGGATGAATTGCGTTTATTATATTACCATCATGTTGGATCCAGCCAAATTCCTTGTTAATTTCTTGAAAGTGCCTCGCAAAATGAAAGCGCATATAAATGATCTAATTTATGAATTCACCATATACTTTTTGAGTTTAGATTAAAATATAATAAATTTGATAAAAATGTATTCTTAAAATCATAAAAAATCTTTCATTCCTTATTTTTCCTTTCCTTTCATTATCCTCACACTTTTATCAAACTATAAACATAATGTATTTATTTACAACATTTTGAGTGTGTCCAAATACTGAACAAGTATTTGGACACACTCAAAATGTTGTAAATAAATTATCTGGTCAAATTATAAGCTTAATAATAAAAATGAAAATGGTATTTTCTGGCGTTTCTCATGTGTGTGATTATAATCCGGCATTCGGATCTCACATACTAATATAAGAGTTTCTGCTTAATAAAAAGCTTCTTTACATCTTACCAATGGATGTCTCTAGTGAAGTTTTAGTGATTCATGAACAAGGTTTCTAAATTGGTTCATATATATAGAACTTCCAAGAATTTGAGTAGTGTGGTTGTCAATGATGGGTAAAATTGGTGAATGTTACACGTGTGTAAAGTGATCACTTAAACCAGCCTATGACGGTCGTAAGCCCCGTAAATGCCCAGACTTCCATATTCTTCTTCATCTTTGATGAGATGTCAAAAAATAAAATGTATTTATTAATGATCAAAATAATATTTTCCTGGTTGAACTTTTTTTTATAATATGGTATCTGCCCACTTGTTAAAGAAGTTAATATAAGGTTGAATAAAAAATTTACAAAAATTACTTTTATGATTAAATTTAAGATATATTAAAAAAAACTCCCTCCGTAGTGTAATGGTTCGCATGTTCGGCTACCGTACTGAAGGACCCGGGTTCGATTCCCAATGGGGGGTAATCAAATAAATAAAAATGATTATTTAACTCTAATATTTATTCAATATTACCCTGGACTGGTACCTGAAGCAGAGGGCTGGTCACCTTTCCTTTGCGTGTTCAACGATCAACTTTGTTTATTAATATAATTGCATAATTGCAGTGCTCTATGCACAACCCATGAAGAAGAATTTTTAAATAGAAAGTCCCGAGTAAACTTAAATACTATTTGGTTTAGTAAATAAAACTTAAGATTTAGTAAAATATTTCTGGTCGAATTTTGACATGTTTTTTATCTTAAAGAAAATATTGTACATTTTTGTCAATTAGAGAAAGCAAAGAGTTGGAGATAAAATAAAACAAACAAAATAAAATATTTCATGTGAAATTATGAATTTGCACATATATTTTGAATGTATAAACGTATACTGAAATTTCAACATGTCTTTTCACAAATTGGATAAGAAATTCATTTCGATGTTTAATGGTATTTTCTGTCTGACGTGTCAATCCACTTTACATGTCTGCTTCCCATGCCTGCGATAAAATGGTTGTCAAAACACGTCATATTTCCTTAAATATTAATTTGTCGGTGCAATTTTGTGTATTCTTAACCGCATTTAAAATTATTATAAAATATTAATACGTTTAAATTACAAAATAAAACATTACGATAGTAAATAACCATGTTTGTAAGTTATTGAAACATAATATTATTTTGTTTATTGAATTGGCATTTATTATTTAAATGTTAATTTTAATAATTAATGCCAAACTCAAGTAGTATAAAAACAAGTGTTTTCTTAATAACTTTAACAATTTAACAAAGTAAATGCAGAAAGAATAAATGTAAATGTTGATTAATTTATTGGTGTAACATTCTGCTCATGTTTTGTTATAAATCACAGCATTGGTGATTGTTTAAAGATTTGGGAAAATATTATTAAAATAAATAAATACGTAGCAATAAGAAGCATGAAAAATAAATCCTGGTATGTGCTAAAATATATAAAAATGTTGCACGCAAAGAATTAAAATTATAGTTCTTTACAAGAATTTTGTTAAATTTCACTTCATCCTCGCACACAAATGGTGTTTTTTTTTCATATTGTTTTGCTAAAATAACGTAAATATAAAAAAAAAAAACATGCGCATCAAGATAATTAATATCGCGAACTTTTATGCCAGCCAATGACAGTTCCCACACACGATTAATGCCCAAATATTTCCATATTCTTTTCCAAATATTTTTTCATCTTTTTGAGGTATGTATAAGAAAAAAAGTAACTCAACGAAATAAATTGAAATTATTAACGAAAACACTTGATTTTTTACTCAAGTGGTAAAAAAAACAAGTAATAATTTCAACATGTCTTACCACAAAGTGCATGCCAAAACAATAAATAAAACACCTAAATATATAGTCAGAAAATCTAGTTATTTTACTCGTATTTACAATTTTAGAATTTATTCTAACATCAAAAACATAGTATGTAAAATTTCTCTGGATTTAAGTACTTACATTTTTAATATATATATATCACACTTGTTAAATTTTCGTGTTGTTTATTCATAGTTTTCAGCGAGAAAGTATATTATGTAATATAAAAGGAAAGACACGATGCGGGAAACCTTTCCGGAAAGATTTCCTGGAAATGTCTACCCCCTGAATGTGTGCATTCTTTTCAGGACTACGCGACTGTGATAACTTGAAACTCGGCAAATTTAAGAGTTTCTGCTTCCGTATTTACATTTCCGGTTGCATGTCAGTTCCGGTCTACCTGATTCACCTCATATTTCCTCATTCTCTCTGTTACCCGGTGTTGCGAGGAAATACAACATTTTCTTAGCATATTCAGCGATGTACGACATGTGTAATAGCTAGTTTTCAAATATACTACTTGCTCCCCTTTTGCCATACGAAGGCGTAAATAAAATATCGCTGAATTCTAAATATTGCTTCTATAATATAAACGTAACTCTCACAGGGGAGACTGCTGCACTGCGTCATTGTTTGGTCAATGAAGTTAGGTCACACTCACACATACACACGCTCTATAGAGACATCTATGGTGGGATGAGGAAAACTTTTTATTAAGCAGAGACTATTTCATTTGTTTATGAGGTTCGAATACTGGATTCACATACTTGAGAAATTATCTTGAAAACATAATTATCGATTTAGACGAAGAATTTTTGCAAAGACAATGGTGTGGCGTTCTATTCTCTCTGCCTATCCCTGCAGGGAAATGAGTGAGCAAAGTGAGCACTTGAGTTTCTCTGCATTTTTATTTCTAAAATATTGGAAATACATTTTAATTAAAAATAAATGAGGTTGAACAGAGAAAAGATAAAAAATAAACTAAACAGAATTACTTTGAGCCATTATGTTAAGTTATGTTGTCAATTTATGTTGCTATAAGATAATTTCAAGGTTTGCGGTAAAATTAAGAAAAATATGGTTTTAAAACGTTGAAGGTTATGGAAATGACCTTGTGGAGTTTGTAAGTGGGAGATTGGGGATGTTTAAACCCTCGAGATGGGAATACCACCAACTTAATGAAACGCGGAATGACACAAGAGGAAGATGTTTCGACGAATTAATAGTCGAGTACGAATGTGCCCCGGGACTTGCAGTGACTTAAAGAAATCACGGACTTCATTTTAAGCGTTAAAAACAGCAAAAAAACGCTAAAAAAACAACATACAAAAATTTAAACAAAGGTGATAAGATGTGCAATCAATCCACGGAAGTTTCCATAGTTATGCATGCATTTTTGCATAGTTATGCTTGCAAGGAAATGACAAAATTTGCAAAAGAAGGATAAAAGATGCGTAAAAGTTTTTAAAATTTGATTTAAATCAAATAGATTATATCAGCGGGTATATATGAGGAGATCCATGAAGTGGAAGAGGCGAAAAATGTTTGCAAAGACAAAGTGGTGTGGCGTTCTATTCTCTCTCCCTACCCCTGCGGGGAAGCGGCGTGATGGTTAGTTAGTTAGTCAGTTAGATTATATTAAGTTTAATTAGTGGAACTGAAATTTATATAATAAAACAACCACTTTGTATTTTCCCACCTTTGTTTGATCTGACCAGTGCCCGGGTTTTGTCATTGCCGACTTTATCAGATTGGCGGTAGGCTGGACAAAGCTCTTTGACTTGTATACAATAAGGCGGGGGTTGAAAACCACGATTTTATAAAACTGCAAAGTTGTTATTTTAATCTTTATATTCAATAGAATTTCGTCCAGCCTTCCACCACTTTGAACATACCCAAAACGTGTGGAAAAAACTACAAAGTTGTAATTTTACGAGATTTATATTGTATTTAAATTATACAACTGAAGTAATGCTAATTCATATTTGGTTTTGTAAGATTTTTTTCTAATTTTGTTTTTTGCTTTTGATAACGGTAAATTGAAAGTAAATAAATATTTTTATTTGATTATAAAAGTAAATGAATTTATAAATACAGAGAACTTTAGCTATAACTGATATTTCCTTGTCTTTACGTATATATTTAATACATCCTTGATTTCTTTTCCATCAATAATGATTTTGATATCAATAGTGTCCATTACCGAAAGCTTTTTCCCTCGCGTTAAAATATTAAATAAAATAAATTCCATATTATTATTTATTATTATTATTATTATTATTTTTTAATTTTTTTTTTGATATCTCATCAAAGATGAAGAAAAATATGGAAGTCTGGGCATTTACGGGGCTGACTACCGTCATAGGCTGGTTTAAGTGATGTTTCTTCATCTTTGATGAGATGTCAAAAATAATATGAAAATAACTCCTGTAATTGGAGGTTATACAGATTTTGTGAACAAATATTTGGACACACTCAAAATATTGTTAAATAAATTCCATTCTTGGGTTTTAAAATCTGTAAAGCAGGACTGGTCAATCTGATACCTACAAGTAAGGAAAAAGTTTCAATGTGATGCCCTATGACTTCCAAAAATGTTCATTTAGGTTGTAGGGGGTACAGCTAAGCAAAATTAAATATTTAATAATTACTAATGATGGTCGTAGAAATGTTAAAAAATGTACGTAGGTACATTTTGGAATGTTATCTAGATGATGATTATAAGGAGTCCAAAATAATTTTGAATAAAAGGCATTCCGTCATATTATTCACGGTTTATTATTTTATTGAAAATCTGAAAAATACCACAATTTATTAGAATTACTTTTATAATTATGTAACCTATTTTATACTTGCCTATTGAAGGAAACTAAACTTAAGGTAGAAAATATTTCGATTTTTATATTAATGCACCTTAAAATTCTTTACAAAGAATAGTTAAAATTATGGCTCACATTGGTCGCCATGTCGGCGCGCTCCAAAGTCGTTGAAATGCATCCACAACAACAACAACCTCTCCGTTAAGATGCGACGAAAATAAGCGAATTCCTTTTACCTCCTTTCTAGGAATGTGATTTGTCAAAAGATCAAGTCCACCCATCTCCGGTTAATGCAACTCATCCCCTCTCAATCTCCCATTCAGGTTGTGCTCGTGTGACGTCATGCCTGAAATGGGAATGCTCCTGCGGGGCGCGGAGAGGGGGGCGCGGGGAACTTTGCACTCAAGCCTGAGGAATATCAAAGCACCTCATCTGTACCTACACATGTACCTGAACGTACCTACACGAATTACGTAAGATGTCGCTGGAGAATTTCTTACATACTTTATCTCAGTCTTCAAGTCTCGATTACCTGGGGGTCGAAACTGAAACCAAACGTGCTCTAACATTATGCGGTATTCCTTAAATTACGCATTACTCAAACTCAATTTGTAAATGTCGTATTTACTTTATCACGTAAAAAATACAAATAAGTTGTTGTTCCTGAACTGAAGTCACATTAATACACTAAAAAAAACTCAGGCGGTCGAAATGTCAATTGTTTATTCGAGAACGGGCACCGTGGCGTAATTGTTAGACGTTCGACTGCAAAACTGGTTCGATTGCCGCCAATTGCAAATAAATTCAAGAAAGATTTATTTTCAATTAGTTTGGGTGTTTGTGATGTGGTTTTCACATTTACCTTTCCTATCCTGACTATCCTCCTATCAGTAGACATGTCTCTAAAAGTAGAGACTTTGCTGGTTATTCTTTAAACAAAAAAGATTGACCTATAAATTCCTGATAGAAAGAATGAAACAGTATGTAAATTCGTATGGTGATAGCGTATAAGAAAAGCTTAAGCCATTTTGCTTTCATAAATAAATTAAGCATTGGGTTCTTAGAAGTCTATAATTTAACTAATTACAGTCACAGCTTAGACACTTTGTTTGATCCGTTAGTTATTTGATAGTGGCCTCTTCGGATGTCACGTGCACGATAAATGGCGTCTCTTTATCAAGAAAAATCTTGAACCATCATGAAGGCTTTCCAGAATGCCCTGTGCTACTCTTGACGCCATCGTTCTGTCGATGCTATTATATAACAGTAACCCAAGTAGTAAAGGGTTTGTACTTGAATCCACATAGATTTGTTGATCACACACAACATAATTGAATTCAATCTGCTCTCGCGGCATAATTGATTAACGTTTATTTTTCTTGTTTAAAATATGTGAACACCGTCATTTTTATTGGTATGAAGAAATATCTTCCATCCAAAAATACACACGATCAAGACTTGTTCCTTATAAAGCTGTTAAAAATAAATGTAGAAAAAATACTTTCAAATATGAATTGCATTTGAGCGAGATAAGATCAATGCAGCAAATCTAAGAATGTTTCGAGTAGAGAATCCGTTTCTTTTGTACCATGTTAACATATTTTAAGTAAAAATTTCATTCACCTCCGGCTGTTTTCAAAATTGCACTTATATTTATACAACTCTACGTACATTCATTTACAGAGGCGTTTATCGAATAAAACAAAAATAGTATATTGTGAATATAAAATACTGATATGTTTCACTCAAATATCCTTTTTAAAAAAAAATACAAAACACAATTTAAGATAGGACAATGATAGTAAAAAGGAAATTTTAAATCAAATATTTTTAATTTTATTTATTGTTTCGGCATTAACTTTGTGGTAAAACATGTTATAATGATTAAAGAAAACACTTGTTTTACACCACTTGAGTTTTATTAAAGACTACATGTTTCAGAAGTTAAACTTCCATCATTCAGGACTGTATAATAATTATTATACAGACCTGAATGATGGAAGTTTAACTTCTGAAACATGTAGTCATTAATAAAACTCAAGTGGTGTAAAACAGGTGTTTTCTTTTTTCATAGCAAATAAATTTTGTAGAAACTATTTTTGTAATCTTTTTTATTTTATTTATTTATTTAAACTTCATGTACAGAAAATAAATAAGTACAATAGCGGGCTTATTGCTAAAAAGCAAACATCTTCCAACCAACCAAAAACAGACTGCTGATATTGATCAAAACGTTTTATACCATACATAGTTGTTTGCAATCAGAGGGTAGATAGTACTTGAATATAAAAAAAACATAAAGTAAAGAAGATGATAATAAGTAGGGCAAAAGAAAATGAAGTTTTTTATATCCGATGTAAAATTTTTGGGTGAAGAGTGATTTTTTTTATTTAAAACATTACCTAGATGCGTTTTTTTTAACTAAGATAATCATCATTATGGTGAAGCTGAAATTATATCGGTTACTGTAACTTCGAAATTGGCTACCACGCTTTAATTTCAGATCTATCCTTCCATTTTCCTCTTTCCTCTGTAAGCGAGTCATCCATAACCGCCGGGCGGTGACATGTTGCATATTGAAGTATGCAATTCTGAATCAATTGGAATTATCAGTAACATTATACAGTCCACAGTCCGCAAATAGATACAGCAGTAAATACTGATTTAGTGATGTGAATTTTCCATCGACCCTTTATAATGCTAGTAACGCGCATGAGTTGAGTCGGTCATTATAGTTGTAATTATAATGTATCTTGTTTTGAACACATTATGCTGAAATATCAATCAGTTCTGCTGATAATTTTAATATGAGCGTTACCCTGCAAAAAATATGTAGACATGTATATTTAATTTGATAAAAAAGGCTGAAAATAACGTATTTTAAAAATACACTAACTAAGAAAACATTAATAATTTAATGATGTGAGTAGAGTTTTTTTTTAAAAAAAGAGAAATATTTGTGTTTTTACTATTTACAAAAATACTTCAATTTATACTGTTATTTACTTATGTGTGTCTATATTAATAATATAATTACAAACAAAGTGTAATATGCTTAGTTAATAAATATTATACTTTCATTCGTCATCAAAATAAATTTTCAAGAAACAACTTATTATTTTCTCAACCAAAATTTAATTTAATTTATTTATTCTACGACGAGGACACAGTACTTACAGCGTATTAAGTTATTTAAAAACTCAAAAGGTTAATTCCTCGTACTTCCAATCTCAGGCTAGATTTAACGTTCAAGCGTGCTTCAAAGGTTAAGTATTATTTTAACCTTTTACTTTGCTCTTTATTCTATGTAGATGTTAGGGAAGAATTGAAAACATTTATTTTTATTTGTAAAAATGTTAAATATAATTCCATGATGTAAACAAACAAAAAAAAAGATTACCTCTATTTTTAAACGAATACTTTTGTAAATAAGTAAAATGACCAACAAAAATGTAATAAAAATATATATTTGAAAATTCATTTTTATTTTGTTACAATGTCTTTATATTTATATCCAAAAGAGGAAAACAAAAAAAACTGCATGGTTCTTCAAGACATCCCTTCGGCTGGATGTAGGGAGGGTGTAAACAATCAGTGAAGGACCCACTCATCGCATTTCAAAGGAATTATAAGATTTTTCCAAGTAAAATAGCCAGAAATTATATGTCATTGTTTAATACATTTAAATTCAATAGATTTCATTCACTTAGTCAAATTCGGAATCCTTCCCTCAGTGGATCAGAAAAAAAATAATGCCGAAAAATTGACTCTTAGACAACTGTCCCGCTTTTATATTTACGCTTCACCCAAAGTTATTATTTAAAACTATCAACAAATACTGACTATATTTATTGAACATTGACCCTTATCTCCATTTAATGATGCATAGGGTACTGCATCAAACTGATGGAATGTGAATATGATTTTTTTTGTAAAATCAAGGTGTTGAGTTCTACGCTTTAGGTACAGAGTACGTAAAATACTAAATAAATATTTAAAAAATATATATATTTAATTTTTTTATATTTGAAGCAATAACTTTGTGATTTTCTATTTTATAATTAATATGTAAGTTTGTTTTAAAATCACTTAAAATATTTTATTTTAACATAATTATAATGTTAACTGGTTTCGAAGCTAACCACTTTTTTATCAAGACTGATTAAAACATTAATTAAAATATTAATCAGTCTTGATAAAGAAGCGGTAAGCTAGTAAACTGGTAGACATTATAATTAAGTATTTATAGTGATTTTAAAACAAAGTTATATTTTCATTATATTATACATATGTATTTATTTCAAACTCCCTGGAAATCGAACCCGGAACCTTAAGAGTGGTTAGTAGAAAATAATCATAGACAAAATAAAATAGTAAACAAGTTAATTACTTTCATTGATTGATTCGTCACTTTGTGGTTATAAACACATACCTATCTTTAATTTATATAAACTTAGTAAGTACCACTATTACTTAAAATCGATCATTACACGTTTTTTGTTGCATTTCGCGTCATTTTATTTTTAAAATGAAACACGTGTCACAATATATTTATAGAAATAGTTGTAATTACTAAGTAAAACTTAAATTAAGAAAGAGATAATTAGTATATTATGAAAAAATAATTCTTAGATGAAAACAAGAGCTCTTCATTCTTCACTTTGAAATTCATTCATTATTTGGTTCATTTTTTTAATTAACAGAAATTTGTTAGAATATCGAAATATAAAAAAATAAATAAACAAGAACACAACATGTCCGGAATAATTGAATTCTTCTCGGCGTTTGGAGATAAACCCGCGAAACGATATTAAAAGAGAAGAAAAACTTTCGGGGATTTAAAAGAATTTGTCAAACGGCATTATGCGAAAATATTCTTTCTTTGTTTCTGAAAATTTAATTCACCAAAGGTCGCGTCTATCTCGCTATGTATTAATTCAGCCGCATAAAAAATACAATGAAATGTTTTTAGGTTAACAAACACGAATACAGGATGCTCTAATTTATTACTCCAAAAACTGTTATGTCGGTATAATCTGTAGTACCTACATGAATACTAAAACAAAAACATATATATATATATATATATATATATATATATATATATATATATATATATATATATATATATATATATATATATATATATATATATATATATATATATATATATATATATATATATATTACATTTTGAGTGTGTCCAAATACTTGTTCAAAAATCTGGATTATCTCCAATTGCCCGTGATTGACAACCACACTACTCAAATTCTTGGAACTTCTATTTATATACTTTTTAAATTCAAAAAGTGCTTGAATTCATTAGAAACATCTATGGTGAGATGAAAGAAGTGTTTAATTGAGCTGAAACTCCTGTATGTGATTATATTCCAGGATTCAGACCTTACATACCTACAAATGAAAGAGTTAAGATGTCATAAAAGGTATTTACTTGATTGCATTCAAATTTCAAAATAAAGTAATAATATATCCCATTTAATATGCATTTTGATTTTATATGTAATATGATACTGTAAATTGCATTGAAGTGAACGAATTTATCTCCAATGTACCCATAAACGTAAAATGTTTTTAGAAATATATTACAGATTTATATAGATAATACTTACAAGTATGTTTATCTCATACAAACTTAAAGGGTTCAGATTGAAGTTTTTATTTATTTTTATTATAATAATATTATTACAAGTGACCCTTGTTTGCACCATATGGTGCATAGAGCACTGCAACAGATTGATGCAATGTTATGTTAGTCATCATTAATTATTGTGTATGAAGGCAAAGTGATCAATCCCGCGTTTCAGGTACCAGATCAGGATAATATTAAATAAATGATACAGTAAAAAATTCACAAATATTTATTTTAACATGAGAAGGAATCGAATCTGGAGCCTCAAACATGGTAGCCAAATGCATTAGCCACCACACTATGAATACTCTTTTCGAGTTACGAGTGACATCTACACATATTCCTGAGATACTTTTAACAGTGCATGTAGCATTCTTTCTTGCGTATATTTAAAACTGCTTATCCGCATCCGTATCAGCACGCTCGGCCACCTTACTAGAGGTCCTGGGTTCTATTCCTATGGGAGGCTCAAATAAATACATTTGATTTTTCAGTTTTATATTTATTCAATTTTACCCTGGACTGGTACCTGAAGCGGATGGTTGATCAGCTTTCCTTCATATTTTAACGATCAACAAAATACACCGGGTGCAGATAATGGTTTGATGAAGGTACAAACGAACTTCTATTATACGAGAAAAATTATTGATTTTTGAGCCTAGAAGAAGTTACCAGAAAAGTTAACATTATGTCGTTTATAAAGGTTGATAATAATTGATTGGGCAATAAAGAGATAAAACCAAAAGTCGAAGAGAACCGTTTTCGAGAATTAAGCTTAATTCTTCATAATCTTAATTAATTTGATTCCAATTCCATCTGCTAAACGCATTACCAGTAAACTTAAGGGAGTTAATGAATAAATAAGCTTGTTTGCAAAGACAAAATGGAAATGTTGTGAAGGCATTTCGTCCTTTAATTAAGAAAAGAAAAATAAAACAATTTATGTTCGCGCTGGAGGACCAAGATTATAATAATATTTGCTCTTGTAGGTCATCATTGCTCCCCATTACTCCTCCGTTTATTATGCGCAACTCTTTCGAGACCTGCTATCTGCTTTGATTATTATTTAATTATTTTTTTTGTAATAATTATGCACTTTTATATCGTTTGATAGCGTTAAAATGATTGCTGGCAAATGCGTGTTTAGATACCCTAAAGAGTTATGTGGAAGTCTAAGAGGGAGGTTTTTGTTCAATACTGGACACAAGAAGAAGACTTAAGTAAAGTGAGTAAGTAAAAGAGTTATTTCTATCAGGGTTTTCATTGATATCTCAACATACGTTGGAAAATCTGAAAAGTAACAGGGCTTACAGCTTGTCGTTTGCTAAAATAAGAGATCAGAATTAAACATTATGTACTTATTTAAACCAGAGATGTCACCACCGACATTTTAAGGAAATACAAATCATTTTTTGACCTGAACGTTCCGAAATTTTAGAAATGTGGTAAATTTTTTAATGTAATAAGGTACACAATGTTCAGATAATTCATGACAAGCTGTAAGTCTTGTAAATGCCCAGACTTGTAATATACCGTCACTATAGATTTCTTCGACAAAAGTGAGAAAGTGAGTAGTAGGTTTATTACGGTATTTTTTACAAACGATTTTTGTAAGGAGATGAAAGCAAAAAAAAAAACTCAAGGGATTATCAACAAGTGTAAATTATGAAGCACTCAGGATGGCGCACAATCTTTCTATCCGGGCCATTTTAAAAGGGGAGTAAGTGAAGGGAACAGAAGGAACAATCAAGATGGTAGATGATAATAACAAGACATTTAAAATTTTCAGTTTGTCAATTGAGTATCCGGTTCTTAATGTGTGAATCAAATCCTTATTTCCCCCGTCGCGTGTCCCTGGTCACATTACTGGGTAAGGGAAAAATCTCACACAAAAAAGTATTCACAAAAGAGAAAGGAGCCACCCATCCCTTATCCTGTACGTCCACCCAGCCACCCCCTCGCGCCTCGTGTTCCCCCAGACGGATTTTAGCCTAATGAAAAAACTTGATCACTGTCTCACGTCCGCGAGGGTTGAATCATCCCTCCAATTTATTATATCTCATATTTTGAGTAATTGAGATATCTTCATTATGTGTGCTGATATGTGGTTGGGGATGAAATGGGTAGAGATATCAGATGATTACCACTTCTTACAAGGGGGCATGCTGTGAAAAGATATTATTTTATGCGCATTGTGTTTTTCATGCGTTTTAGTTTTCAATATATATATATATATATATATATATATATATATATATATATATATATATATATATATATATATATATATATATATATATATATATATATATATATATATATATATATATATATATATATATATATATATATATATATATATATATATATATATATATATATATATATATATATATATATATATATATATATATATATATATATATATATATATATATATATATATATATATATATGTATATATATATATAATGTTTTTGTTTTTATTGACTAACCCAAACAGTGTTCAGGTAGTCCTGTTTGAGTAGTTTGGTGACAATTTCCTACACCGACAAATTTTCTCGCCAAAATTTGACTGTTAAAATGTTCACAAAATTATCTTGAACACAATATTTTTGATAAATTGATACTTCACTATATTAAAGTTAGCCCGTTACGGTGATTTTCAATTAATTTCATTAACATCGTCGATTATCTCAAATCTCGTCTTTCTGATACATACTTAATCATAAAAATTAGTGGCAAAAAGGTCGGAACATGAAAAGCGGAAGAAAACGGGATCTTTGTAAAATCATCCAAAACAACAAGGGGTACTCGAGTAGAGATTTTTCTTAAAAGATGGCATCGATCTCCATTGTGAAAAGGACCTTTCAGAATTTAAAGGATTTTCTGATGACTATGCTCTTTTTCCTTAATTTCGGGGAAAGGAAAATTACTCAAGGCCTCGCACGTCGTAAAAGTTGAAAGTTTGGGATTTAACGACACCGTTAGAGGACCTCGCCGGGATAAGGGCCTCCCCTGAAGGTTTATAGGGAATTTCGGTGTTTCTCCCGAAACATCGCCACGCCGCGTGATTAATATCCCGCAAACAAGCGACAAAAAATAAGTTTTCAGTTTTGAATGGATTCAAAGGCTTTGTAAATTGTAAAGTTAGCTGTAATTATAGTACCTAGGGGGAATGTTTTACATGTTGATAAATATAATGAAATATAATACTAAAAGTATTTCAAGGTACAACTTTAAATTACTTGCTTAGGAATTCTTAAGAGAGAATAAATTCTTATTTTAAGAAAATGTAAGAAATGGGAAAAAATCTATTATTTTTAAAAACGTTTTAAAATTTAAGATTTTTTGATGAAAACTAAAAATCAAAGATTTTAAAAGTTAAAAATAATTGTTTTATTTTTTAGTTATAGATAATAGTACAGTGGAAATAAAAAAGGTTTATTTAATCAGGTGTGAAAAATATGCTTCATAAGGAGAAGAAACTACTTTCAGAAACTTATGGATTTAAAATTTTTATTTCTTTGAACCGATTTTTATTGAATAAATAATAAATGTAATCTTGTTAAAAGTAATCAAACCTTAAGTTATCTTATTTAAAGTAGCCTCACTCGACTCAAGAGCTTACGTTATATACGAATTTCATTCATTTGCATAAATTGGTTGAAAGGGTTTCAAAAATCCTTGAAAACCTTATTGATGCCTCGATTTTGACACAAAAATGTTCGAGTACCCATTTACTTAGAGAAAAATATTTTTTCCTTTCTAAATACCCAAAGGAATGGTTCATGAAAGATTTATTTCAGGAGTACTGCCTGAAAAACGCCGTATAATCTGATTGATGTAGTAATCAATATCTTTTAAAAACGTTGGAATCCTTCAAATACTTACATTAAACAAGTTCATCTAATCATTTGCGATCAAAATTGAATGCTACAAGCCCGAATTTAATTATCCTGATTAATTTTTAGTACGACGAAAAGGAAAATTCAGATTTTCAACAAATTTTATTACGACTTTTTTATGAGTAGGTACATGTATAAACATATCGCTCACTCCTTTCAAGAACGTCAAAAATAAAAAATGGTCAATTTTCAGTCGTGCATGTTTTTGGAATGCCCAGAAAATGTACTTTATCCCAGCAAAGAGGATAATTTTTAACTTAATAATTACCCGCTACAAAAAAGTGCTGTTTATGCATTTTAAAGAAAAGGTATTGTTTTATTATTTTTTTAATTTTAATTTACTAAATATTTTTGAAATGGAAAAAAAACATTCAGGTTTTACCTATAAAGATCTGTTGCACAATAAAAAGTTCAATATGTGGCTTGGTATTTATATTTAACACATTGTATTATATTTTTAAACTTTAAAAACGTTCTCCTGAAAAATCAAGGTTTATTTATGACGTTCTTGCAAGGAGTGAGCGATATGTAAAAATGTTTTTTTTTTTATCTTGACGAAAATAAACGTCATAGTCGTCATGGTCAAACATTATTTGGTTTAATGGCAATCAGAAAACTAATTGAATATTTCATTACCCTTATGTTTTTTTGCTGGTTTCTTCTGATCCGTTCAGTGAAAATGTTCTCACGATAGAGCGACTAGGCGACTTAGCGCTTGCTTTTGCACTGGTACGACTATATTACGTCAAATCTTCCAGCACTAGCCTCAGTAAATACAACTGAAATATATTAAATGTCAATATAAATCACTTTCACGAGAACGTTTTCAAGTTAATAAATGTGAATACGACTAGTTAAAAAAAACTACAGTTGATTTTATCAACAAATGATTTGACAGTTTTTATTTTCACTTCTTGATAAAAATATATGTAGGTAGTTCTCAAGTGTCTACTCTAGTCTGCTAATAAACTCTCAAATTGTTAAATATTTAAAACTGTTTTATTATTTTTACTCAAATTGTCACGTCATTTCACAAAGAAATGCCAAATCCACATAAAAGTAATTAAAACACATTAAAGGGAGTAATTAAAACGCATAAAAACACATTTTACATTCCTTTTATATAATTGTCCCAACTTATGTGAAAACTAAATGGCAAAACTATTCAAAAATTATTATTAAGTTTTTGAATAACTTTTGTTCCCTTAATAGTTGTATGATTGGTTTATAACATAATAAATCCCATAAATACAATAATTTCAAAATAAAGTAAAGGTTACTGGAAATATTAGCCCTAAACTTACATAGTACCTGAGCATTTATCTGAAGCTCCCACAGAGCCTTTATCATTCGGAGGGTTCATTTCACTTTTAATGGACTGTGAAAATATATTACCAGCGCCTTTTGGAAGATTCTGAAAGGAATGTTTCGGGTAATATGTAAACTGAGAAACGTTTAATACAAATTGAAAGAAATTGTTTGAAAAACTTGCTTTTGTTCTTATTAAACCCGAGCGACTTGTGATTGAAAATAAATTTCACGCTGTGGTACAAGGCACTATTAGATCACAATCTGACTTCATACAAATATTTATCAAGAATCGAGAACGCTAGATTAGTACAAAATTACACTACCATACACAAAGTGAATTTCGAAACAGTAAATAAAATACCTTTATATTAATAAAGATCGCTTTAGGTCTTTCTGGAAAGACATCTAGAGGAAAACTAAAGAAATCGTGGATTCTACAGAAAGATAACATGATTTAAGGCATGGTCTATGTGACGTTGTTAATGATAGAAGAACCCTAAACTTCAGGACGAGGATATCTGACCCAAACAATCTAAAAATACGATATGGCGGATCCAGGAAGAAGACTATCTTCATGTAAATATAATATTTTTGAAAGGATATTTAAGTTTCACGAGTAAAATAATGAAAATGGCTTAATGAATTTGAGGAATGATGTATATGATAAGCGGAGTAACAATTGTATGGGAAATCAGTATGGTTGCTATGAAGTTTTTTAAGACACATCCTTAGGCATTTTTTTTGGACAAAAACCATTTTATTACACAATTCCGGGTTGTATAAATTTTATGTTTGTGTGAAGTAAATAGATTATAATTTTATAAAATTAAACAACTTTGATTTAACCACTTTTTTATTATGAGTACTCTTTAACCTACCAGCTTCGACAAGAACCTTGTCATCAACAGGGTTTATTAAATTCTCAAACATTAAAATACGCATAATTAATTACAATCCCTTACCAAAAATTAATTAAAAAAAAATAAAAATATATATCTATATATATATATATATATATATATATATATATATATATATATATATATATATATATATATATATATATATAAATATATAAATATATATATATATATATATATATATATATATATATATATATATATATATATATATATATATATACATATATATCTATATATATATATATATTTACAATGATTAAAGAAAACACTTCGTTTTTTACCACTTGAGTTTTATTATAGACTTATTTAGTTATTATACAGACCTGAATGATGGAAGTTTAACTTCTGAAACATGTAGTCCATAATAAAACTCAAGTGGTAAAAAACGAAGTATTTTCTTTAATCATTGTAACATGTCTTACCACAAAGTTAATGCCGAAACAATAAATAAAATATATATTTATATATATATATATATATATATATATATATATATATATATATATATATATATATATATATATACATATATATATATATATATATATATATATATATATATATATATATATATATATATATATATATATATATATATATATATATATATATATATATATATATATATATATATATATATATATATATATATATATATATATATATATATATATATATATATATATATATATATATATATATATAAATATTATTATTCATAAACAATATATTTTATTTAGTGTACTTTAACTTACCGGTTTCGACAAGAACCTTGTCGAATCCGGTAGGTTAAAGTAAAGTATACTTATAATAAAAAGTGGTTAGAACAAAGTCGTTTAATTTTAAAAGGTCCTAAAATGTGCCACAAAGTACCTATCTGCGAAAAACATTCAAGAAAAGATTATAATTTAATTAAACATATTTGAAACCAATCAAATTTTGGAAAAGTTTGTTGCATTCGTGTAATTTTGTTCTTCCGCGAGTCGCGAGGTTCATTTAATCTATTTTCCACTTCGGTGTTGCAACTTCTTTTGCGTATCAAAAGCTTTATTTTAAATAAGATTAAGGGGCTGAAGGAAAACAAATTACTTGCAGAATATACTTCCGCTGAAATTAAAATTGGGCAAAGTTTTATGAGCAACTTCCGGGGCCCTTGAGCAAATATTTTGGGGTCACTGTGCCGTGCCTAATCTTAATTTAAAGATCTTTAGAAGGTCAAAGAGACGTTTTCCTCAAAAACTTGGAGAACTTTTATAATTAAAAATAAAGTTTAATATTTTTACTAAAACTGACGTAAGTTTGCGTTTACATTTTTTTAATGCACATTAAAATATAATGTTTGAATTAAAAAATAATGGGTTCGTTTACTGTATGTTATATTGAATAAATTAATAATTAAATAATAAACAAAGAAAATCACAAAGAGTATAAAGATTAAAGTGAAACCAAAAATTATATTTTTTTTGGATTTTAATTTAGAATATTTCTTAACAGGTTCACCAAGTTGTCTACTTCGAATAAAAAATTGGTCGCAAGAAAATGGATATTTTTGAGGACAAGAAAAGATTCCTTTTTTTGGTGAAGAATATTGTTACAAATAATGTATAATTATATAACAAAATAACAAGTATGTAATTTTTTCCACATGAATTTTATTTAGCCAGCAACCGGGTTTCATCATTACTGACATCATCAGACTAGTGTCTTATTAATAATAATAATAACTGGTGTCTAACTTATACTATTGTCTGATTAACTGATCATTTTCAAAGCCATGTTATATGTGTGAATCAAATCTACTTATTCATATATGTAAATACATGTTTAAATTTTAGAGGAAAACTTGGCACTATCAGGTATGTCAAATACTTGGAAGCGGCCGGGTCAAGAGTCGTAATAATCGTCGGGTATGTATGAGGAGATGCATGAATATAGAAGAGGCAAAGAATGTTTGCAAAGGCAGCCAGGTGTGGCGTTCGATTCTCTCTGCCTACCCCTGCGGGGAAGCAGCGTGATGGTTAGTTAGTTAGTTAAATTTATTCATAGAAAATAGTGAAAACCCACAGTCGTTACAAAGTTAAATTAAATTTAATGATGAAATTTAAAGATGAAAACCTTAAAGAAGGGCGTAGGTATTGCGAGGAATAAAAGTAAAATATCTTCCTGACGGAAGCTTCTGCAGGCGATATTTTGCATCTTATTGCTGTTGCAAATCATCAAACACGCAAGCTCAAGAGGAGATCCAATTGAAAGCTACCGAGAACCGGTATGTTACACACTGTGTATACCTACTGCATACTCGTAATGTGGTGCTTTTCATTCTATAGCCCTTGTATCCTGTGTTCTTACGCTTATTTATTGACAATTTACCCCTCTCTTATCCAAGGGATAAGGACCCCTAGACACTCGTTATTTTGCGCTCCAGGATTCAATATCTCGTATTATTCTAAATGTATATGTTTTATAACTTAAGCATGCAAATTTATTTCGAGAAAATGAAAACCAATTCATGTGAGGATTTTTTTTGCGAGATTTTTGACATCTCAACATAGATGAAAATAATATGGAAGTCTGGGCATTAACGGGGCTAACAACCGTCATAGGCTGGTAAAAGTAATCACTTTACACACGTGTAACATTCAGATAATCAGTAAATGCCCAGACTTCCATATTCTTCTTTATTTATATTATGTCAAAAAAATAATATGAAAAATTCATTCAACGAAATGTCCGTTCTACAAGAACTCTTTACATTTTAAAAATCTCGCAATAAAATCCGCACAATACTATAATTAGAAATAATCCAGATTTTAAGTACTTAGACACACTCAAAATGTTTTTAATAAACAACATTTTAGGTGTGTACAATCCTTGATCGTAAATCTTGAATTCTCCACTTAGGAGTAATTTTTATATTTATAAAATAACTAGTCAAAATAAAAGCTCCATTCAAATTTAAGATTATGTTTTCAGGCGTCTCCTAGTATGTGAAATAATCCAAGAAGAATCTTGCATATATTTTAAATAAGGGTCCCTGCTAAAAGACATGTACTCTAACATGAAATAAAGTGTGAATGATATGAAATATAATATATTACATGTGAGCTCCATAAAAATGAGTAGTGTGGTTGTCAATCCCGCTAAGAATAGTGAATGTAACACTTTATAAAGTAGTCAAAAACCAGCCTGACAGGTCTGTAAATACCCAGAATTCTATATTATTCATTGTGATGTCATAATAAATTGGTATAAAAAAGAATAGTGGGTAAAAAAGGTTGTACATTAGGTACTGTAATAGGTTTAGAAATATAACTTGGGTGTTGTGTGAAAAAAAAGTAATTTTCAAAATTTGAACTTACTTAAACTGCAATTAATCAATTTCATTGAGCACAACGATTCATACATTTATATCGATTGAAACAGCATGAAGTGCAGAGTGCCTGAAATTTGGTATAAACATAAAGTGTTTTTAAAGGGACGTAGGTAAGATATAGGGAGCGAGGATCTGATAAATGTCTTTTACTGTGTAAACTACTCGTTACTAGGTCAAACTTTAACCGAAACACTAAATACCGCCATATGTATGGTATCCAGACAAGTTTATTTCTACATTACCATATGCCCTCAAATACTTGTATTTAAGTAACTGCAGTAAAACATTAATAAAGCGGATAATTGAAGGGGAGCAGTTTCCTTTAAAGCCAAAAATCAGTTGTATAAATGTTAAACAAAATTCTATTTGTATTATTTTTTGATATCTCATCAAAGATGAAGAAGAATATGGAAGTCTGGGCATAAGCTGGTTTAAGTGTTCACTTTACACACGTGTAACATTCACCAATCCTAACCATTATTGACAACCACACTATTCAAATTCTTGGAAGTTCTAAATATATAAACCAATTTAGAAACCTTGTTCTTGAATCACTAGAACTTTACTAGAGATATCTATTGGGGAAATGTAAAGAAGCTTTTTACTAAGTAGAAACTCTTATATTAGTATGTGAGGTCCGAATCCTGGATTATAATCACACACATGAAAAACGCTATAAAATACCATATTCATTTTTATTATTTTAGCTTATAATTTGACCAGATAAAAATTCTAATAATTAATTGTAAAATTCTATTAATTACTTTCGTACACATCTTACCCACCTCTAATCCAAACAATAGTTCGTAGTATTATGCTTTTTCCAAAATCATTTTCAAGTGCGAAATATTCATTATTTAGTAAGTTGTTTGTAATCTTGTCACGCTGTCAACATGTGCGTCTTGCGTAGTCTTCTAGCCCTTATCCGCACCCAATAGTGCAAAAGGCACTGCGTCATATTGACGCAGTTTTATCTTGATCCTTATTTACACGGAGGCAAGGTACTGCGCATGATTACTGCGTTTCAGAAACCTATCCAGGGTTATATTAAATCTATATTAGAGTGTTTTATTTATTGCTTCAGCATTCACTATGTGGTAAGACATGATAAAATTGTGAAAGAAAAACACTTGCTTTTTACCACTTGTGCTATATTTTACTTTTATTATAACGACTAGTTACGGAAGCTATGCTTGTATCTTCAGTTCTAAATATAAACATTTACCATATGTTAAAGTGTAAAATCATTAATATTTCTTACCTTTCCCCATGGGAATCGAACCCGGAACCTCGAGTGACCAGCACGGTAAAATACGCTAACCATTACACCATGGAGGCGGACGAAGCAAATATTGGAGTGTACTTACGTATAAATTATAAATTTTGGATTAAAGGAGAAAACGATAATACGGGATTTTTTTTACCATCCATCTCGAAAATCGGGAGTGTACTGTAA
The DNA here is from genome assembly GCF_059751285.1 of Brachycentrus maculatus. Classification (NCBI taxonomy): domain Eukaryota; kingdom Metazoa; phylum Arthropoda; class Insecta; order Trichoptera; family Brachycentridae; genus Brachycentrus; species Brachycentrus maculatus. The sequence continues at coordinate 79,216 of NW_028281171.1, read as the reverse complement.
TTAAAATAAAAGACATAATAAATGATAACTGGTTTTTAGATTTGACAAAGTTAACTCAAAAATAATATGTTTAAATGGTTCTGGCTCAATTTTCAATGTGTTATACATACTCGCACAGAGTGAGCTCGTTCGATAAATACACAAATGCATTTTTGATGAGATTTTAATTTCTATTCTCGGTATGAAAGGGTAGTGACAGGAATATACAGGCGGGGAGGGGGTGGGGGTGCAAGGGGGGTGTGCTGCCGATAAGATGAACACTTCCGAAATTTTATCTTCCGTAATAAAATCGAGCGTCAATTTCAAACACATACGACGTAAAGATAATAACGTTATGATGAGGTTTAGTTGTAACGATGGGAATTTCGAGAACGTATTTTGGTAATTTAATTTACCATTTGATGAATATGAACACATTAAGGAACTAATATTATATATATATATATATATATATGTATATATATATATATATATATATATTTATATATATATATATATATATAAATATATATATATATATATATATATATATATATATATACATATATATATGTATATATATATATATATATATATATATATATATATATATATATATATATATATACATATATATATATATATATATATATATATATATATATATATATATGTATATATATATATATATATATATATATATATATATATATATATATATATATATATATATATATATATATATATATATATATATATATATATATATATATATATATATATATATATATATATATATATATATATATATATATATATATATATATATATATATATATATATATATATATATATAAATATGTATATATATATATATATATAAATATATATATATATATATATATATATATATATATATATATATATATATATATATATATATATATATATATATATATATATATATATATATATATATATATATATATAATACAAATATCTTTTTTAACCTTTATCCGCACCTGTGCATGTGCAAAGGGCATTGCATTAAATAAACCCAGTGTTATCTTGATCGTCAACACATGAAGGGAAGGTGATCAGCCTTCTGTTTTAGGTACCAGTCCAAGGTATTGGAGTGAAAAAATCACTTATATTTATTTGCTTCCTAGGAATCGAACCCGGGATCTCTAGTACGGTAGCTGAGCGTGCTGACCATTATACTATGGAGGCGGACACACACACACTCACAATAATAATTAATTACAAAAAATTGATGAGACTTCACAACTTTTCGAGTGTGTCCAAATCCTCATTCACAAATCTGGGTTTTTCCACTTAGTTGAATATTTTTCATCAATGTTGAGATTTCAATGTTTATGAAACATATTCACAACCTTTGGTTTTTATTTTATTTTTATTTTTAATTAAACACTATAATATACTTTCAAAATAAATATTTTTTTGCATCTCCTGTTTGCCCCATACATCAATTCATATTTCCCGTGATGACGTTAGACGAGTCATTCATGCAAGTATTGTCTAAATTACAGTATGCTTGATCCGATGCAGTATATAATGAAACGATTCGAACAGATACGGTGTAGTAAAAAATGTGTAATAAAGTCTTAATTCACATTAAATAAATGCGAAAAATAGAATTTTCATTACATGCCTCCATTTCCGTCCTCGGGCTGCCCCGAGACCAGTCTTGAAGCAGATAAAGTTGGAAACTGGAATACTGTAGTCCACCCTGGGGACCTGCTGCTATCCTGGTACTCCGCTAACCTCTTTTACCCTGGAAGGTATCTTCCTTGCTACTTAAAGTACCCTGAAGTACTTTAAGTAGCAAGGAAGCCTTTACGTCTACGTTTAATACGATTTTAAAAGCGAGTTACGTTACATGACAGCGTTCATTTTCAAACTACCACACAAAGATTCATAACATATGTATTTTTTAATCATTCATTATTCCCCATCACTAAAAAGTAAATGTGTCTTAAATAAGAGTGTGCATATAAAAATTCTAAGACTTTATGTGTTATTCGATGGGGTGTTTCATTTCCGACTATACCTTTTACTGTCAGCATGCTCGGCTACCGCACTGGAGGTACAGGGGCTCGATTTCCAGGGGGGGCTGGAGGTCAAATAAATATAATTCATTTTTTACCCCAATATTTTTTTAAATATTACCCTGGACTGGTACCTGAATATTCATATTCAGTTGTTGTTTATATTTGAATACACTAAAAGTACCATGATTAAAATAAGCTGTTTAAATATTTTGGCCAAACCGCGAGAAATTTAAAGATAGAATAAAAGAACATCGTAGCGGTCTTGTTAGTAATTATTTTTTGGAATTTGCAAATCACATATTAGATACAAATCACTCATTCCACTCTCATAAATTAAAATTTTTACACCTTGTTCCACATAAAGGCCAAATTATGAATTATTTAGAAAATTTAGAAATCCAAAAAAACCTGAATCCTTATAATAATTTATTAAATAATATATTGTTTCAAAATTATTCACCTTTGCTTTCCATTTTTCCTTTGTTTTCAAACTCCGCCCCTTTACTAACCCCCTCCCCCTAACTTTCCCCTCTCCTTATTTATTGAACAATTTTATATTTTAGTTATTATTCAAACCTGACGATGGAAGTTAAGCTCCTGAAACTAGTAGTCTTTAATAAAAATCAAGTGGTATAAAAACAAGTGTTTACTCAATCATTGTTAGCTGTTTAAAATTGTATGCAATATTTTATGCAAACGGTCAATAAAAAATTATTCTTCATCATATACATTCATTCCTGTTATTTTAACTAAACGTCGTGCAGCTATAGTAAATGCGGAATCTTGGTTAATGATTCATCTTGTTCCATTTTTTACTCTTTCCATACATTTTTTTCCTTTCTCTCATAAAAATTAATCTATTGAAATAGAGATATGGAATGGATACTTGACGGTGAATATTCTTGTTACTGGCAAAAGAATAATCTTTACCTATTGAATGGTAATTCTCGTACCACGACCCCTTTGAGACTAGAGGGTGGTTCTGTGAAGGGGTAGCGCGGTAACTGAGAGCGAGGGGAAGTTTATAAAGAGGGAATGGAAATCACTCAAAGCCTCCGCCTTGAATATGATTTGTTCAAACTCTTATCTCTTGAAAAGAGGCCATTTATATTTATTAAAGCGCCTTTTTCTTGTATTCAGGCCAATTTTTTATATCAACAATATGAAAAATACTTTTTCAAATACAATTCTTTAGAAAATGAATAATTCAAAGTTGTTTACTTATTTATCATCATTTAAATTATAACAAATTATAAATTTAGTTTACCTCCGTAGTGCAGTAGTCAGAGCGTTTGGTTACCGTGCTGGAGGTCAAGAGTTCGATTCCTAGAGGGTTTAAAATAAATATGGATGATTTTCATTATCATATTTATTTAAAATCACCCTCGACTGGTACAGGGCAGATCACCTTGCTTTCATACAACTAACGATCAAGGTCAAAATAAGTATGGGTGATTTTCACTCTCATAGTAATTTAATATCACGCTAGAATAGTACAAAAAGTACAAAGCTGATCACCTTGCCTTCATGCAATTACGATCAAGACAACACTGCGTCGCTACGATGCAGCACCCTAAGCACCATTGGGTGCGGATAAGGGTTGAAAGAAAGAATTAAGAAAAAAATGCTCTCACTAGATTTTCTCGTATCCATGGCATATTTTAAAACAGTAACTTATAAAATTATAAACAAAGTATGTTTGAGACACGCAAATTAGTCATGGCCGAATGATATGATTTATTTCAGATTTACCCATCACCATTTTTTTAAATAGCTTTTTCAAACTTCGTTATTTAATGACATAATGGATTATGGAAGCAGGTTATACAACTTAATAGCGCAATTATCAATGTTCCTTTGAGTAAAAGAATTAAAAGTTAATATTTGTTGGATGTTTTGGATCTTCTGATTTTAAGTGTGTTTCGAAAATAATGTTTTTATGAACGAGTCTCTTGAAAAAAATCGTGTTTAGTAAAAAAATGTTTTTAAGGGATTATTTAAAATACAAATAAAGTATTAAAAAAAATCAAACGCTTGTAATAAACCACTAGTAGGTTTATTACAAGTGTTTGATTTTCAAAAGCTGTTTTTTTTTGCTTGTTAGTTTTTGAAACTAGTCGTGTTTAATGAAATTAAACTCATTAAGTGGTTTCTTACAAGTGTTTAATAAAAAACAACATTTCATTCCACAAAATTAATGCCAAATCAATAAATAAAGTATATACTTTTATACGTTTTTCAGTATTTGTCGCTGGTATTTTGAAATCCGTTAAAAAAATTCAAAATTGTTCATTTTTCTTACTATAGGGTCCGCCATCTAAAGTTTTTTTTTTCAACTAGTGCTTATTTCGTGAATGGTAACACTTAGCTCATGTTTGATTTGACAAATAATTAGTTTTATCCTTCCGCTAAGCGAATATGGTTGTGTATACGCTTGAACAACGCTGAGAAATATTGCGACATTACTTTGAAAATCATGGTAATGTTGCAGAATGTGTGCGAAAATTGCGTACGGTTTTTGGAAGAAGAGAAGCACCGTCAGCTCCGTATGTTCGTTATCTTGTGAAAAAAGTGAAAGAAACTGGCATCCTCATCGATAAACCAAAGCGTGAAAAGCCAAAAACAGTGCGTACACCCGAGAATATCGATGTTGTGGCAGAAAGTGTGCGTGAAGCGCCATCAACATCAATTCACCGTCGTTCTCAACAATTGAACATTTCGGAGACATCATTGAGACGAATTTTGCATAAAGACCTTGGTATGACGCCATACAAAGTCCAATTGGTTCAGGAGTTGAAGCCAACTGACCATCCAATGCGTTTTCGCTTCGCTGAGTGGGCCTGCGATCGACTTACAGAAGATGCCGATTTTGCCAAAAAAATCATCTTTTCGGATGAAGCTCATTTTGATCTTGGCGGGTATGTAAACAAGCAAAATTGTCGTATTTGGGGCACAAAAAACCCGCACGCATACATTGAAAAGCCGGTACACCCAAAACGAGTCACTGTTTGGTGCGGATTTTGGTCCAGAGGCATAATTGGGCCATTTTTCTTTGAAAATGAGCAAGGAGTGGCCGTTACAGTCAATGGCGATCGTTATCGGGCCATGTTGAACGGATTTTTGTTCACAAAAATTGAAGAGGAGGATATTGGCAACATTTGGTTTCAACAGGACGGCGCTACGTGCCACACAGCACGTTTTTAGTAGTTTTTTTTTTATAGCATTTTCAAAAAAAAAAAGTTATTTGGCGGACCCGATATAATCGTGTTTTCTAATCGGTATTTTACCAAAGCTAAAGGAATATAAAGTGGTCCATTACACTTTTTCCGATGGAGTTTCCGGCTTCCTTCTAATTTTTTTCATCGTCACAGGAAGCTCTTTTGTTTTATGTGCCTGAAGTAGGTAATAGTATCAAAACTTGCTGTGGATGTTGAAATCCATAAAATACAAAAGTTAATATTTTTTATATAAACAACAAAATAAAATGTGTGTGTATGTGTTTTTTTTAAAGATCATTTAGTACATAAAATATGAACTACTACCACCTGGCCGCCTTCGTGGTGTAATGGTTAGCCTGTTTAGCTACCGTACTGAACGTCCTGGGTTCGATTCCCAATGATTCGGGTGAAAATATATATAACTGATTTTATACTCTAATATCTAATAATAATTCAATAGTTTATTATATTATATTATTCGTAATATTACATTATATTTTATAATATTATATTATTGATATTTAAATTATATTATATAATATAAAGTGATTTTATGCAATTGCTTCAAATATAAATTATAATTTTATAGTACCCTGGACTGGTCCCTGAAACGCAGGACTGATCACCTTGTCTTCGTGTACCTAAGTTACGTCAAAGATAACACTGCGTCAATACAATACAGTGCCCTATGCACCATTGGGTACGGATGAGGGTTGAAGAATAGGTTTTCTCCACATTTTTAATATATGTGGAAAAAAAACTATAAAGTTGTTATTTTATTGTATAAAATGCTATTTTACCAAGAATTGTAAGTACAAAACGTAAAAAAAAAACTTTATTGGTAATTGGTAGTGACATTTGTCAATGAAAAAAGTTTTTGTTGTTGATATTTAGCTAAGCAGATAAATATTATTTGCTGTAACCAGTACGAATAAGTGACTAGCGAAAAGTTGAAATATTTTTGTTTTCAATAATACGAAGAGGAATGAAGTACAAAATTAGCATTTTTGAGACTCTCCACCCGGTTTTTAATTCAATCCGAAGGAATTTCTCCAAAACGAACACTCAACCCGCAATATTTAGAGTCGATAAAGCAGAAAATTAAATAGCGGAGCGCAAAAAGTGGCAATAGCCAATAGAAAATAAGAAATAAAAATGCTACTCTTTTCCTCTTTGCGATTGAAAATAAATATTCCATCATGGATATTTCTCACCCCTAGTTTTAATTAAATTAACTAAAAATATGACCTTTTGTTTTATTTATATGTTGATGTTTACTTATGTTATTTTAATTTTACCATATTGCCTTCTAAATGTGTGTTGCATTTTAACCAAAATAATAAATTAATTAACATCATAATGACACCACCAACAAAATCTATTAAGACAATAATAATGCGTATTCAAAATACTTTACATACCTTTATGAGGCGTCGCACGATGTAAAATATAAACAGGGTGTTTTATAAATCTTCAACAATTTTGCCGAAAAATCTTATGTAAATAAATTGAAAATATATCTACTTGAAAGTGATAAAAACACAATGAAATGATAGACTTTCTTAATAAGACAAAAATATTGAAGTAAAGAGAATATTTACAGAGTGTAAATAAATAAGAGTGATTATGAGAGTAAATGATAAAATTTTGTATAGGAGGGATTTTTATATTAGTTCTAACATATCATAAATTCATAAATGTGAAAAAAATATGTTGGTTCGGAGCTTATACACAAAATATAACGATTATATTGCGATGAGCTTTGGTAGACAGGTATTCATTTAAATATATTATTTAATAAATTATTAAAATAAAAATAAAAATGTTTGATTGGCTATAAATTCCATTAACAAGAAATTACATTATTGTACTTACATAAAAAGATTTCAGATAAAACGTAGAATTTTAAAACAGGATAAAAAATATGTTCTATTTTAAGAAAATTATTAATTTAATAAAATACATGAACTTAATTTAATCACATTTAAAAGGCAATTGTTTGGAAAACGCGCAGTGCAATGAATTTAATATGTTTTTATACAATACTTTAAAATATTGAGAACCGTATACGTGAGAGAAGCGATGTACAAAATTTCACTCTCAATTATCGTCCGATTTCGATTATCGAGTCGTAACCTTCTTTACACACAATAAAAATTATGCGAAATATCCATTTTCAAACATTTCAATGATATTTTCATAATCAGGCTGTATAAGGTTTAAGATGCAGGGTAATTAATCATCCCTGATGTGGCTTAACAACATTAATTAGGGCCTAATGCAATGAGACTACGCCGTCCTGTAAGGAGATTCATACCACGTCGTCCGCATAATATTATAAGATACCATCGTACACTCTGTACATATATCATAACCGGGCACATAAATTTACGATACAGCATCGTAACTTGCTTTAGTCATTAAATATTCCCACCCAACAGATACACGATAACCTTTTACTAATTTAAAAAAAATCCCGTCCGGAGAGGGACTATTTTAAAACCACAATTTGTAATTTAAATTAATATCTCGTTTATATAAATGAAGTTAATTGCAGAACCTCTGCTAGTAAAATGAAATGTTTATATTTTACTGCGCACATATTTGCTGTAAAAAGGGGTTTTACTAGAAGAAAAAAGGAATATTTGTAAAAAATCGGCGTGTGATGTATAAAATGATATTTCTCATTTAAATTTATGATTATTGTCTTTTAGATTTTTTCCTAAATGAAAGTAATGTACATATTTTTATAAATTATTTACATAAGAGAAAATGCAATATTCGATAAAAAGTTATAAACTTAAGTTTGAATTAATAAATTTGAAAATATCCCTTGTATTCCACAATTTATTTTTCTGGTTAGACACTTTATAGAAAATCTTAATATGGAATTGATATTTATGGAAAATGGTTGTTGAAAATGGAATGTTATATGGTAAAAGTCGTTTTTTTTTTAAATTTTAAATTGAATAATATCTGATTTGATGTAAAATTAGATTTTAATCGTTATTTAAAATTAAATTTTTATATTATTATAAATAAGGCATATTTTTTCTAACCTTAATACGTATCTAATGGTGCATAGGGTTATTTTCATTGTTAATTACATGCGCATTATGTATTCATTAGTGCAAGGTGAGGGTATAAATCCAAAAATATTTTTTATTTACGTGAATTCTCTAGGAATCGAACCCAGGACCTCTAGCTCAGTAACCAAACGGCCCAATTATTGCATTATAATCTTTATTTTTAAATAGTTAAAAAGTGAAATATATGAAATGTTTGTTTCATCACACTATCGTTGTCTTTTTAATTTAAATTCGCAATTGAAAAAGCGTTGTGAATTTTTGTCGAGAAATTGGTTAGTACAAACAGAGCTTTATCTTTAGCGCCATGTAAGACCGCGAAAGGAGAACGAAGATATCGCGAATTTTCAAGCGGAAAGCTGCTTTTAAGCTCAGTTTTCACAAAACGTTGTCTCTGCATGAGAAAAGTACCCCGAGGTATTATTTTATGCAAACTTTCATAGCCAAGATAGGGAGAAAAAAACTTTCATAAATAGGTTGTTTCTTTTTCTGTTACACTAAATACATTAAAGAAGATCACGATCGTTAAATTTAGTCTGAAAAACCAATATATATGATTTTTTACCTTAAGGGTAGATTTTACAATATATTTATCATTACAATCAATCTATACAATTTCAAAGCAGTGACATATATTTAAAAGGAATAGAAGTAGGAGTACAATAAGAACATATCCATGTATGTGCTTCACTGTGATTTATTTGGGAAAAAGAAGATTGTAAAAACGATTTACCAAACAAATAGCAAATAAACAAATAAGCATTTTTACTTTTTTTTTCTAAAGATGATCTCCCTCTCACTGTTTTAACTATTGGTGGAAAAGCATTCCACGCCATCGGTCATTATTATACTGCAATATATTAATCTGAAAAAAGGGCACAAATGTAGCAAAATGCTAAACCTCTAATTATAAATTAAATGTTAATATACAAACTTACGTACAATCATGATATAAAATATAGGATTTATTTATAAAATCAAGAGAGAGGTCTCCAAGGAAGTCTATTTTTGTCTTATATGTACTTAATAAATAAAAGTGCAATGGGGAACAGGTGCTAAGATTCACTGCCAAATCTTATTAATTTTTAATTAAAATTTAACTTGGTTTTAAAATCACAATAAATATTTTATTATAACTTAATTAAAATGTCTACTCGTTTTGAAGCTAACCGCTTCTTTATCAAGACTATTAATAAGTCACATTTTAACTATAAAATGGAAAATCACAAAGTAAGTGCTTCAAATATAAATTATATTCTTATTAATTTATTCATTAAAAACATTAGTTTCAAATAACGATTTCTTCTTTTTACATTTCTTACCCTTATTAACAATAATATAATAATACTAAGGTCACATTGTCGAATCGGTGTTGTATCAAATTTGTATTTAATTACACGATATTACGATCATCAGTGATCAGTATTGTGCTTTAGATACCAGTCAAAGGTTATATATGTAGAATACAAATTACATTGAAAAAAACCATTGAACGCACGATTATCAAACGTACTTAACATAACATTACGAAGGAGGAAAACATAATAAATAACTAATAGTAAATTAATCATTACTTCTCAGTCTTTCGAAGCGTTCCTCGCCTCTCACATTCATGCATCTCCTCACACATACCTGGCGGTTATTTCGACCTCTGACCTATTCAATTTCAAGTATTTGAAGCATTTGATCAACCCAAGTTTCCTCTTTACCTCTATTCCAACTAAGGATATATTTGTTTTACCGTTTATTCCCGACTTATTAGTTCCAGGCGCCTAAACCACCTCAATACACCCTTTTAAATATTAAATCGATATTATTATTTATTGATCTGGCATAAACTAATTGGAATAATATAATTATTTAAATATGAAAATAAAGCAAAAAGAAAAATATAAGACCACTTTTGATTTTTAAACACGACAACTTTCGAGAATTACTGACGTTCGCATGAAAGGTGAAAAGGGAGATTTTAATTTCACCTATTAATGACCACATATGTAGTTCTCAAAACTTGTACCTATTCATATTAATAAAATTTAAAAAAGGAGTCTCATTAAAGTGTTTTATATTTAAATATCAATAATACATATTTTGATACTATATTACGATACTAGTCGGATTTACATTAATTTACTGAAATGTGGGCAAATACAAGTTAATTATCATTTAATTAAATCAATCGATTTTGTTTATATTTGGTTTGCACTCTTTTCTCAAAATATTTCACAATTTAAAAATTATCTTTCGCACATTCGTCCAAACAACATGCTAGTAAAATAAAATAAATATAAATCACAAGTCGCTCACTCCTTTCAAGAACGTCATAAATCAAAAATCGTCAATTTTCAGTTGTGCATGTTTTCGGAATGCTCAGAAAATGTACTATATCCCAGCAAAAGAGGCATATTTTTAACTTAATATTTACCCGCTACAGGGCAGAAAATGTTCTTTTTGCATTTTGAAGAAAAGTATTGTTTAATTTTTTTTTTAAATAAATTAAATATTTTTCAAATGGAGAAAAAACCTTAAGGTTTTACATAAAAAGATCTGTTGCACATCAAAAACTTCAATAAGTGGCTTGATATATATTTTTAATACATTGTGTTATATTTTTAATCTTTAAAAACGTTCTCCTGAAAAATCAAGTTTTTTGATTTGTGACGTTCTTGAAAGGAGTAAGCGAAGTGTGGTATCAGAATGACACATTGTATTTGAAATTTATTTCTGATATGATTAGATAAACTGCATTTCATCATTTTACGGGAGCATTTTACGGACGCGTGAGTTTTATTATACAATAGTAACAGTCTCAGGGAGTCCGTCTTGCACGTAACAAGGACTCGTTACTCCTTTTGTTAACCTTTATATTGCTCCTTTACTCGGGAAATGCAATCCTTTTCTCCACTTTAAGTTAGGACCTATTTGCACCAAGTGTGTCAGGAGGATGCAGAGGGTATTTTTCAAATAAAGATTCCTACCCCTTTCACTGACTTTAAAGCGGGCGTCTTTAGCGCCATTTCGTAACGTTCCTACCATAATTTATTTTAAGTAATACTCGTGATAGTAATAAGTATAGCTACTATATATGGCTATCGTGGATACTGTCCAGTGTTTGATTTCCGATAAATTAAATTAAATAAGTAAATATTGAAACAAAAGAACAGAAATACTGTACAATAAATAAAAGTTTTATATGACATAAATTATGTTTTTATTTGGAAAAAATAAGATATGTTTATATTACTACGTTTATTTTCCCATGAGTTTAATACAGAACTATTTTGTATATTTGTGTGAGAATCTGTGTACTAACTTATAAATTTCTTGAATTGAAATTTGATAGAGGTATATAATTTTAAATTTCCATTTATCGAGTAATGACTTAAATTCTTGAACTAAAACTTATAACGGTTTAAATAACCTCTATTTTTGAATGCAGAATATCTAACATACAAAACAAGTAATGAGGATTTGGTAATAATAGAAGTAGAGATGACAAAATGCTATTTTAAATTTCTATAAGTAGGCTAAAATCGTAAGTTGAAAATGGCACTAGATGCGTTAGCCTGAATAAAATGCGTGACGTCATGGCGCAGTGAGGGCCGGCCATTGTAAATTCAAGTTATTTTCTCATGGAAACAAAAGCTCTTCCTAAATAATATTTAATAGTAGAAATAAAATACTGCATCCCACAAATAATGATATAATTCAACCCCTCGCTTCTCATACATCCATTTTTATCAAACAACGAGTGGGTGGCTCTTGGCTGAATCATTTTAATATATAACTCTTATAAATGAAAATATATTTTTTTTCTTCGGTGAATAAAAACTGTAATCCGAGCAAAAACGCCTTAAAAGTGTAAATAAATATTTCCCTAAACAATGTACAAATATCCTCCAAATCTATTATAAGCTTAACTGAATACTGCATTTGATAATACTCGAATTTAAAAAACATGTTAAAAGTGTAAACTTATAACGAAGTCCATACAAAAAAGTGAATACGTCATACCTAATTTTCTACATTCAATCTTCTGTGAATTTTGAAATTTAACTTAATAATAAAACCCTTATCTGCACCCCAATGATGCATAGAGCACTGCGTCATATAAACGCAGTGTTATATTGATCGTTTACACATGAAGGAAAGGTGATCAGCCCTCCGCTTCAGGTACCAGTCCAGGGTAATAATATTGAATAAATATTACAGTGAAAAAATCACTTATACTTATTTCACCCCCCTTGGGAATCGAACCGGGAACCTCCAGAACGGTAGCCGAGCGTGCTGACCATTACACTACGGAGGCGGACAAATTTAAACTTAAACTTAAGAAAGTAAAATCTTGATATAGAATTCATTCGTTAATTTATTATTGTAACAACAATATTTCGAAAAGGACATTTTTGTGGGTGTTTAAGGGCCCATGACCCGTCATTTACCAAAAGATACATGATCTCAGAAGGCAACCACATCAAGAGGCATGGTGTGTCTATACAGTTATGATAATTTTTTAGTAATTAAAATTTCATGCATCATAGTAAATATCATAAATAAATCTAATAAAATTAATTTCGAAGAAAACAGTGAAAAAATAAACTTTGTGAATAAAACATCAGATTACCTGAGGATTCTTCTTCAAATCTTCATCCGCAACTAATGGTGTATATGGCACTGCATCATATACACGCAATGCTATCTTGATCGTTTATACATGAATAAAATGTAATCATCCCTTCGATTTAGTTGCCAGTCCAGGGTAACATTGAATTAGTTTTAGAGTTAAAAATCACTTTTATTTGTTTCACCCCCCTGGGATTCGAACCCAGGACCTTCAGTATGGTAGCCAAGGATCACTAGAGGATTATTAAAGGATAATGAAAAAACAGTTGGATTGAAAATGTGAGAACTAAATAGGTTTTAAAAATAGTAAAATAGAAAAAAATGGTATGCTGAAGATAATAGGACATATCCCCCTACACGATGACTTTATCCCATATTAGAGAGCGAAATAGACGGGAAAAGAGGAAAATGAAAACCACAAAAGGGCTGTGGAGCAGTTTAAAGAGAAAAGAGGCATCAACTTATATAAAGATCTGAAAAACCTATTTTCGAACAGAAACGAAAGCTGCAGCAAATAAGATACTAGGTCTTAAATTTAAGAAAAAGAAAAAGAAGAACATTCACAATTTTGTTTCCGATGAAACATTTATTTTAATTTGATTTTCGAAACTTCTATATACTCAACGTGACAAGAAATATACATTTGTTTTCCTAAACCCTCCTTCACCTCAGTTAAAGGATCCAAAATTATAACCGACAATTATTTTTGTACTATGAAATACATGTATCGTATTTGATGTTTTCCTAAAAATAAATCTATTTTCTAAATTTATTTTTGGAGTGCAAAAATAATTTCGCATCAAAATAAAGCAGAAATGTTTTTCGTTGTGGCACAAAATCGTAAAGCGGAGAGAAATGGTCGATTCCAAAAATATCTCATTTCTTTCGTAACCAATATTTATTGCCGGGGAGAGTAATACTGGTAACACAGAACTTGAGTTACTTAATTGGAATGGGCAAAAAGTACCTACTTTATTTCATCTTTTTTTGTCGTTTATTTGAACGCGCTAGTGGTCGATAGAACGATAGAAGGGACATTTTCGGGGTGTGTGTGATCTTCCCCTAAGAGTAAAAGCCTCGAGGATATGAGCTTTAACACATTTGAACCCGTAGCCTAGTAAAATTGATTAATTCATGGTAATTAATATAACGGCATGGTAAAAAATTCAAGGATTAAATGATATATTTTTAACACGTTTGATGTTTTCATGCAATGCGAATATCCTAAAAAGTAAAACAATAAACCTATTTCATTAACTTAAAAAATTAAACAACTTTGTTTTAACCACTTTTTTATTATTAGAACACTCTTACATACATTTGGAATTTAGTTTTTGGTAAGGGAATGTAATTAATTATGAGTATTTTAATGTTTTTAATGTTTTGAAATTTAATAAACCCTGATGATGACAAGGTTCTTGTCGAAACTGGTGGTAAAAGTGTACTAATATTAAAAATAGTGGTTAAAACAAACTTGTTTTCTTTTATAAAGTTCATAAAATGTGCCACAAAGTATCTGCGAAAAACATTCAAGAAATGATTTCATAAACTTGTCTCTTTTTCTTCCTGACTCATCCCACTTATCGATTTTTAAGACTGTTGGGATTAACTCTCCTCGTCCTCAGGTTGTTAGTCATTCATTGACTACGTCATCTAGGCCAGCCTCCGAATCATCTAATATTTCTAATTCTTTGGTTTTCCTCTAGATGTCTTGTGAAGAAGATCCATGGTGATCGCCTGGTTCACAATATGATCAGGTCTTCTGCGTCTGATATGCCAAGGTCCTATTTTTTTAATCTTGTATATTTATTTTTTTATATATAGTTTATTAGTATATATAGTTTTCTTGTATATATTTTCTAAGCACTGATATTAAAAAAAGTGTTATACGGAATTACGAGGTTATCGCTGGAATCGTTCAGATCAATCCTAGAACGTTTTGATATGACACAGGAGACCAGTTTCCTAAATATGAGAAGCGAAATTTTTATCGATATATTATACGCTCACCCCGAAGTTAAGAGTTGAACAAGATTACATTTTCTGTTATATTAAATTATATTTAAAATTAAAAATTAAGTTGACAAAAGCTATGAGTTATCAGGTCCAATATAGTGATCAGCCGCATGAATGGCTAACGTATGTGAAGTCAAAGGTTCGATTCAAAGATATTATTCAAGTGTTTTTTTTACTCAATATTTTTATTATTATTCAGCTTTACCTTGTTGAGAACTATGGATTTCAAGCGTAAATAAGAAAATTACCTAAATGTTTATATAATTTACTATCAATAAAATGCGGTTTTATTTTATGCAGAACTCTGTTTATCATCCTATGCGAATAAAAATAAAGAAAAAAGAATTATAAACCTGGAGTGTAAGGCATCAATAAAACAAAATCTAACGTTTTACTCTGGTTATATACGAGTACATAGTTAATATTTTTTTATTCATATTAATAATCAATATTTTTTGTATAAAACTAAGAAACTGTTTGTTAACGAAGCAACTTCTAGATTTGTTAAAAAATGTTGTTTTAAAATGTAACGAAGTTTTTAAAGGACCGAGTTGGACAGTTGATAATTTCCCATCAAAATTATTTTCCGGCCGAATCGTAATGAAGGTAGGTCCGGATTGTCTCCCTAACTCTGTTAAATACGATCCTACAACAAAAACAGGTACGTAAAACATTCAAATTAATTAGCAAGTTTTATAAAAGTTTATGCGCTTTTTATTTAGTTCACGACCCCTAACTATCTTAAGTGTTGTCCGCCTCCGTAGTGTAATGGTCAGCACGCTCGACTACCATTCTGGAGGTCCCGGGTTCGATTCCCAAGGGGGGTAAAATAAATATAAGTGATTTTTTCACTGTCATATTTATTCAATATTACCCTGGACTGGGTACCTGAAGCGGAGGGCTGATCACCTTTCCTTCATGTGTAAACCATCAAGATAACACTGCGTTTATATGACGCAGTGCCCTATGCACCATTGGGGTGCGGATAAGGGTTTTATTATTATGCCGAAAACATTAGAGAAATTTACATCATTCTTAAGTCTTCCATTTTAGAATGAATGTAAACACGTCGGTGTGATAATATATTAACATTCTTCATTCTTACTAAAAACCTATTCGCACCCCAATGGTGCATAGGGTACTGCATCATATAGACGCTTGATCGTTAACACACGAAGAAAAGGTGATTTGCCCTTCGTTTCAGTTACCAGCCCAGGGTAATATTGAATAAATATTTAAGTGAAAAAATAACTTATATTTATTTGATCTCCCCTGGGAATCGAACCCGGGACCTTCAGGACGGTAGCCATCTCACTACGGAGACGGATTTTACTAAAGCAGTAAGTAATGTTTTCAAATAAAATGATACTCCGGTCCATAAACATTGTATAAACCTCGAACTAACGCAAGCATGCATCAGTACGAGCGAGATGTCTCTATAAAAGCTTTATGACCCAGATTTTTAGGTCTCTAGAGTATGACATTTGAAGGAACATTTACCACCTTGTGGTATTTATCTATGTAAACCTTGCCAACATCAATGCAAGGAGATAAACTTACCTGTGTTATTTTGATCCAGGATCTATTTATATATCCATAGATAGATACTTTCGATTTTCTATTTTAATTCCTGATTTTTTCCTGGTTACTTAGCTCTTGTTTTCTCTTTTTTTATTATGTTTGTCTTTACGACTAAACAATTTTTTTTAAATTTTGACACCTCAACAAAGATGACGAAGAATATAGAAGTCTGGGTATTTACAAGGCTTAGGACCTGACAAAGGCTGGTTTAAGTGATAACTTTAAACTCGTGTTACACTTACTTTATATATCCTATAACAAACCGTAAGCCCTGTAAATATCGAGACTCATATTTTTCATCACCTATGTGATGATGAAAACAATGAAAATTCAGATATGTCAAAATGTAAAGTCTTTGGTAGAAAATCCCAGATTTGTGAACAAGGATTTGACGGCACTTAAAATGTTACAGACATAATATTTATTTATAAAATAATCGCTGTTACATAGTAGTCAGACTTTGTAATAGCGATAACAAAAATAAAAAAAATGTATTAAAAAAGAACTCCACCGACAAGACACACAAGGTGGGTCTTTGCAAAATATTTTTTTAAATGTGTATAAAACTGTGATTGAAATAAATGTATAATTTATGATACTAAAAAAAAGAAAAAAAAACGGCAGTTTTTTGCATTTGATTCATTAAAAAACCTGATTGATAGACATATTGTATTATTTTGTTCATGAAATACAAAAAAACCTTTAATCTAAATCAAATTTCAACGTTACAATAACAAAGCAAAATGCAAGACTTTACAAAGGCGTATAATTTAATATGTAAGTGTGGTTGGCTGTTTTTGATTCGGGGCCGTGTTATCCCATTATGCAGGCAGAACGTTTGTCGGCCGTTGTTGTTTGTTCCGCCGAGAGAACAGTCCCAAGACGAGAGAACAATGCGGAGTCGGTAACCTAATTCATTATGCCGGTGTACCACAGGGGCCGTCACTGGCGCCCAGGTAAATAGGCGTATTCAGGCATTCTGGCAATATGGGGAATTAATGGGATTCATTCTTCTTTCATTGATCCAGACAGCAATTAAAAACGGTAATAGATTAAATTGTAAAAGAGAAAATTTTACATAATTTTGTGAACGTGTATCCAAATACTTGTTCACAAAATCTGGATTATCTCCAATTACAGGAGTTATTTTCATATTATTTTTTGACATCTCATCAAAGATGAAGAAGAATATGGAAGTCTGGGCATTTACGGGGCTGATTTTATTTTCTGGCGTTTCTCATGTGTGTGATTATAATCCAGGATTCGGACCTCACATACTAATAAAAGAGTTTCTGCTTACTAAAAAAGCTTCTTTTCATTTCACCAATAGATATCTCAAGTGAAGTTCTAGTGATTGAAGAATAATGTTTATATTTATGTATATATTTATGTATATATATATATATATATATATATATATATATATATATATATATATATATATATATATATATATATATATATATATATACATAAATATAGAATTACGAGAATTTGAGTAGTGTGGTTGTCAATAATGGGTAGAATTGGTGAATGTTACACGTGTGTAAAGTGATCACTTAAACCAGCCTATGACGGTCGTCAGCCCCGAAAATGCCCAGACTTCCATATTCTTCTAATAAATCATACTGTCCTGAAAACTCCCATCCCATCCCCTGCTAAATTTTATGAATATATATAAAATTTCACAACATTGAAGTCGAAAGAAATATTTTAATAACTTCTCATTCAAAATAAAGCGACATTTAATTCATAATTTATTACACCCCTTATTATCTTCTTGCGTATTTACGAGTATTATAGGTACGAGTAATAATAATCTAACTTTAGTGTTTATTGTTCCATATAACTGCTAATTATGTCTTACCGAAACTAACCCCAATAATTATTTCACAAGCCCGCAAAGGTGTAACGTTACACCGCTGATGCTAATAATGATTTTGTACAAATAGAAACTCAGTGGTGTAGCTCGGGGGTAAACATTACATTGATTGAGATGGTATTTACTTCGAACAACAAAACAATATCATTCCTAATAAGTAACTTAATGCCAAATGGAAAATATATTTGAGTACTTACATATATGCATATACTGTTTATTTAAGGCTTACAATACAATATACAACACATATACAAATATGAAATATAGGTATAAAAATTAACATCATATTTTATTACTATTTTGGATTTATTATTGACTTTTTTATTAGGTAGGTGATTCAACTTGAAATGAAACATCCATCTGATTTTTTTTTGTATAAAGTCATCACTTAAACAAACATCAGTTATTCTTAGGTCATTTTGTGTAATATCACTTAAAAATACTACTTTATGGCTACCGGTTTCGGAATAATCATTCCATCATCAGATCAAATATTACATCACTAAACCTCAAAGTTAACATACGTTTATCTGGCTCAAGTGATTACTTTATACATTTGTGTAACGTTCACCAATCAGCCCAATACTGAACATGTCGCTCACTCCTTTCAAGAACGTCATAAATAAAAAAAACTTGATTTTTCAGGAGAACGTTTTCAAAGTTTAAAACTATAATACAATGTATTAAAAATAAATATCAAGCCAATTATTGAACTTTTTACAGTGCAACACATCTTTTTAGGTAAAACCTGAAGGTTTTTTCTCCATTTGAAAAATGTTTAATAAAATATTTAAATAAATAATAAACAATACATTTTCTTCAAAATGCAAAAACAACATTTTCTGCCCTGTAGCGAGCAAATATTAAGTAAAAAATATGCCACTTTTGATGGGATATAGTACATTTTCTGGGCATTCCGAAAACATGCACAACTGAAAATTTTCGATTTTTGATTTATGACGTTCTTGAAAGGAGTGAGCGATGTATATTGCATTTATTTTTTTGAAATTGTTCGGTATATATAAATCTAATACATAAAATCGCTTTGTTGTTGGATTGCTTTCGTATGTAAGTTGTTAGTTGATAGATTTGGAAGAATGACTATGAAGTTTATATTATAGCTTACTCCGATTGAACATAGGTGATTGATCTTTTCTATATTTTTTATTTCGTTTATTTTTATTTAAACGTTTATATTTCTTTTAGACTAATTTATTTAGTTTGTCACATCTTAAAACAAAACGTCTTTTTTGTTTTGAGCAGATCCACAAAAACACCTAATGATGGATATTTTTTAATAAAAAATAACGCTTTCGAAACAAATGCAAAATATGTATGGTCTAGAGACCACACATATTTTGGTATTTATTTATTTTATTTCATAGATGAAAAAAAAAAATCCAATATTTTTTTTTAAATTTCAGATTTAAATCGATCATAATATCATACTACAAATAATCTTAATTTAGTAAATACATACATAATTTAACAACATTTTGAGTGTGTCCAAATACTTCACAAAATCTGGATTATTTCCAGCTATAGGAGTTATTTTCATATAATTTTTTTACACACGTCATAAAGGGACACTCAGTGTTGCCATTCCGGTAAGAATAATTTACATGTAGGTACCCTGTTTGTTATTTTAACATATCGTCGCTGCGCATACAATAAGAACTTCATATGTACATACTTATGAGCCATTTCGTACATTTTGAGTTATTTTTTTGTGGTTTAAAAAATATATGTATTGTATTTATTTGAAAACATATAATGGTCATCAGCCCCGTAAATGCCCAGACTTCCACACTCTTCTTCGTTTTTGATGAGATGTCAAAAAATAACATCCATGACTTATTTGTTAATGACATTCATTCCGATTATTAAAAAAAATACTGAAATTAATTATTAAATTTGTCAATGTACTATATCTTTTCAAATAAATACAATACATATATTTTTGAAATCACAAAAACTCAAAATGTACGAAATGGCTCATAAGTATGTATATATGGAGTATTTATTGTATGCGCAGCGACGATATGTTAAAATAACAAACAGGGTACCTACTTGTAAATTATTCTTACCGGAATGGCAACACTGAGTGTCCCTTTATGACGTGTGCATAGTATTCCAAAGCGTAATATATGCCAAGTGCCACGCTGTTTGAAGTTGAAATGGTCGAAATATTTTAGCGCGCGTAGCGGTTTCCAACCCTGTGATTGGCTGATTTAAACGCGTCTGGTTACAAAATACGAATTTGATTGGCTGATTTGAATGGTCCGGCTGATTGCGGGCCGCATTTGGGCATAAAGAAGAATTCATTTACGGAATGAAAAATTACAATACGCGGGAAATTGAATTCCGATTCGTAATTTAGGGTGGGAAATTGATAGCGTCGGAAATAGGATTTCGTAGAATCAAAACTGCAAGTTTTTTTTATATAAGTCAAATCCTGAATATTTTTAGTATAAAATTTTAATTCATTAAAAAAATTACTTGTCCTCTACATTCAATATTTTTTTTTCTGCTTTATCATTTGTTAATATATATTTCACCTCCTCCGTCTCCGCAGTGTAATGGTTAGCGTGTTTATCTACCGTTCTAGAGGTTCCGGGTTCGAAATCTGGAAAGGGGGGAAAAATACATATGAGCGATTTTACACTCCAATATTTATTAAATTTTACCCTAGACTGATCCCTGAAGCGCAAGAGTGATCGCCTTGTCTTCGTGTAAGTAATGATAACAATGCGTCAATATGATGCAGTGCCCTATGCACCATTGGATGCGGATAAGGGTTAGAATGAATATATTTCACAGGGATAAAGTGATCACTTTAACCAGGCAATGACAGGTAAATGCCCAAATTTCCATATTCTTTGTCATATATAGTAGTCGTACAAGTGACCAACTAACAAAACGCAAAATGTTCAGGAGGACCATTTAAGTCACTTTTGCTTGGCAAGGAAATAAACATCAATGCAATTAGTAATTTTTAACAAGTTAATATATTATACTTCCAAGTTTGAAATCCTTTGGGACTTTTTTCAGGGCAATATTAAGCTAGTAAGATATCAAATAGTCAATGATGACGTTTTTGTTCAAAATACACTTGGTCACTTTCTTCTGTATGACTACGATATGTTGATGTATCAGCCTTGAAAACGCTAATACTACCACATTTTCTTCACATATGTTGATATACCGTATAAAAACTCTCTATTTCAATAACTCGCAAGTGGAGAAAATAAAAATTTATTTAAAAAAAATGGACACGCTTAAAATATTGAGAATAAATATTTTTCGCAGATTTTGACACAGACCTTTAAAACCTAATATAAAATATCTTTAAAATGGAAATGGTAATATGATTTACGTTACAGAATACATTATTCGATGATATATCCCAAAGACTTTAATTGAAAAACATTTTCATGAATTTAGAGGGAGGTTCGCGCACGTTTCCTGAATACATCCCTGAGAATCTAATTTGAAATATTACGTGGATTTTTTTCAATTCATCGAAATCCAAAGTGACGTGTGACGTCACGTGAGAACATCCACACACAAAAAAATATTTTACATAAGATTATTAATATTCGTACGCCTATATTAGGGGATGTATGTAGAGAATGTACAAATCCTTAAGAGTGAAAGATGAGAATGAATATTCATGACAGGCGTGAAATAAAATGGATTTTTACCTACCAGATTATTCTGGTAAAAATATGGCAGTTAAACATTTATATTTTAGTCTTTGATATAAAAATGTATTACTTTTGTTTAAATTCATTTGAAATTTTCCCAAATAAATCAAAGAAAATGCATATATTTTTATGGAGAATCCTGATTTTTATCAATTGATTCCTCAGTCATTTTGTGGTAATAGATGTCCATTTATATTTTACTTGGTAGATACTACAATTTCTTAGACTTAGATACTTAAACGTCAATTGAAAATTATGTGGAATGCATTGAAATACTTATGTATTGATGTAGACATTTTGATTATTTAAAAAAAATTAATCACTTGTACAATACAACCACTTAATGAGTTATATTTCACTAAACTTTGACGAGTTTCTAAAACTATAGATGTTTTCATTTGAAGATGATAAGTAAAACATACTATTTTACTATTAATCTATTTTTACTATGTTTTACAATTCACCTGTAGATAAAAACATTTGTAGTTTTCGAAACAAGTCATTATTATACAAGTGTTTTTTTTAAAATTATATATTATTTTAATTTTATTTTTATTAGTAATCATCGAAATACGTGACATAGTACAATAATAAATCCCTTACCGCACCCCAATGGTGCATAGGGCACTGCTTCATATGAACGCAGTGTTATCTCGATCGATTACACGTGAAGGAAAGGTGATCAGCCCTTCACTTCTGGTACCAGTCCAGTGTAATATTGAATAAATATTAGAGTGAAAAAATCTCTTATATTTATTAAACCCCCCTGGGATTCGAACCCGGGACCTCCAGAACGTTAGCCGAGCATGCTGACCATTACACTAGGAGGCGGACATAGTATACTTAAAAAAAAGGTATTTGCCAAGTAAAGCTAAAATGAAAAATATAACATTGTTTCCTAAAAGCATACATATAACGACGTTTCCACGTCAGTTCGGTATATGGTGGGGGGAGGGGAATGAGAAAAAGATGTGTAAAAGTTATACGTTCGTTACGTTACGATGCCGATGTTGCGATACTGCCGCTCCGAAGGAAGTCTATTTATCTTACTGATTGCATCAATACGGTACACTTTCAGACGATCCATAACGTGTATTGGACGTCACTAGCAGATGACTGCTCCTTCTACGTACTCGCGCGAGTAACTGTACAGCGCCAGCGATACGCCCGGCTAGAAATATTGAGAGCTGTCACTATGGCTGCCCAATATTAAAACCCGCTAAGAGATAGAATTACTTTTCACATACTGAATTAAAATTATACTTAGTACATACTGCCATTTATTACAATATATTGCCACATGAGTTTCAATACATTTAAGATCATTGTCAAATGCCATGTGTGAAGCTTAGTTTAAATTTTAGGTACATATTTTTTAAACTTATCTTTTTCTCATTTTCAAACACCGTATTTTAGAAATAAAAAAAAGTGTTATTTAACAAGTAAATCAATTATTGAAATGAAATTTTAGACTTGACCTCTAGGGATATTGAAGTATGAAGATGAGGTAGAAGCTGATTTTGATAGTAAGGGGGAGATATAAGTAATTGTCATATTTTTAAACTTTTGGTTTATTATTAATTCATAATTAAAGAATTTATATCGTTATAAATTCTTCATATTTCATAATATTTTAGGAGTATTTACATCCTGGTTCACAAATCTGGGGCCACGAACTAATATATGAAACGATGTGATATATATGTACCTATATGAGTTTCAAAAATTTGAGAAATGTGGTTGTCAAGTATGAGTAGAATGATCAATGTTAGACTACATAAAGCGATCACTTAAACCAGTCTATGACGGATCGTAAGCGCTGTAAACACCTAGACCTCCATATTCTTTTTTATCTATGTTGAGATGTAAAAATTTTCATGTTTGATTTTTAAGATTTCTATGTTGTTGAAGTTACAACATTTTGAGTGTGTCCAAATACATGTTCACAAAATCTGGATTATCTCCAATTACAGGAGTTATTTTCATATTATTTTTTGATATCTCATCAAAGATGAAGAAGAATATGGAAGTCTGGGCATTTACGGGGCTTACGATCGTCATAGGCTGGTTTACACGTGTGTAAAGTGATCACTTAAACCAGCCTATGACGGTCGTAAGCCCCGTAAATGCCCAGACTTCCATATTCTTCTTCATCTTTGATGAGATATCAAAAAATAATATGAAAATAACTCCTGTAATTGGAGATAATCCAGATTTTGTGAACAAGCATTTGGACACACTCAAAATGTTGTACATAAATTATCTGGTCAAATTATAAGCTTAATAATAAAAATGAAAATGGTATTTTCTGGCGTTTCTCATGTGTGTGATTATAATCCAGGATTCGGATCTTACATAGTAATATAAGAGTTCTGCTTAATAAAAAGCTTCTTTACATCTCACCAATAGATGTCTCTAGTGAAGTTCTAGTGATTCATGAACAAGGTTTCTAAATTGGTTCATATATATAGAACTTCCAAGAATTTGAGTAGTGTGGTTGTCAATAATGGGTAGAATTGGTGAATGTTACACGTGTGTAAAGTGATCACTTAAACCAGCCTATGACGGTCGTAAGCCCCGTAAATGCCCAGACTTCCATATTCTTCTTCATCTTTGATGAGATATCAAAAAATTGTTGAAGTTATGTTAGATACATCTAGAATCTATGTAGTAATAATACATCTAGGATCTTTGTGTATATGTCTGATTTTTATCTATCAAATGGTTAGATTTAAATAAAGAGTGGTATAAACCGTATAAAATTCAAACAAAAATAAAAAGCAATTACAACAAACTGACTGAATTTTCCCATATTAATTTTTTCACACGTTTTTTAGAAGAAATATTTTTTGGAGTATATGCGTATATTAGTAGTGAAGGAATAAAATATAAATGTGAGAATATAACACGAAACAGATGATATAATAAACACTGTATACAATATAAGTATAATACGAATTTGACTAACTACATTACTTGCAGTTAAACTAACCTCGCGTTGACCCGTTAAGACGTACGTGAACTTGTGGATACTATTCATATTAAGTGTTCAAAAACGTCTTAAATTATATAACTGAAACAACTCAATTTTCATATGATGGACAAATTATATTTTTAATGTCTAAAATGAAGGCTTTGATCCTTTTTTTTAATGCGCGACTTATGAATCTTACTGAATACATTTATTTTATATTTTGTAACAGCTATATTTTGTCTTGCAAGGGAAAATGTCGAGAAAATAGAGACTAGTTTTAAGTACAAAAATAGGATAAAAAAGTAAAATTGAATTCTTCTAGAAAGTACATTTTTTAATACGGCATTAAGGACATATTACAATATCATTAGCTCATATACTAAGTAGAAAAAAGGTTTTGATAATCTTTTAAATGTTTACAGAACTTTTTCGAGATATCTATATAGATATGTACTTCAAAAATATAAACACATACAAGACAGGCGCCGTGGCATAGTTGGGTAGACGCTCGTCTGCGAAACTGGCGTCGCGGGTTCGATTTCCGCCAAGTACAAAATAAATTCAAGAAACATTTATTTTCTATTGGTCTGGGTGTTTGTGATGTGTTCATCGCATTTACCTTCCCTATCCTTACTAACCTACCTACAGACAAGCCTCTAATATAGGTTTTGCGGGCTATTACTTCAAAAATATATATTAGAGGTAGATATATAATACATATATTATACATCGAACCCTAACCCGAAGCCATTGCGGGTTATTCCTTTAAAAAAAAGTTTTTTTTTTAATTTCAAGGAGAGTGCATTGCTCCAAGTTATTTCACTGATTATTTTAATGCGAGGAATGTTATTTGATTTCTTTAAAAATAAAAACTTTTTTAGCTTGTAATTTAGTCACAGAGTGTTAACCGCATCGCACAGTGGGGACACTTTGGAGCCATTTTAGGCCATGAATATTCAGTTGAGGAAGGCTGTATGAATATTAATCCCCAGGATCCTGTGCTTGCATGTTGGTGCGATGGTGTTAATGATTGTCAGGTGTAATTGTGTGCAATGCCGACGTGATTAGAACTATTGTGCGGTCTGCGCTGAGTGATTGGATGCTTGTTGCATACTAATTATAAAATAATATTTATATCCGTTTTTATTTTTAAATATATTTACGTATTTTTGCACGTCTGTAAAGAAATTTGTGTGCTTTTTAAAATGATATATTTTATTTTCAAGAAAATTGATATATTTATCAATTTTTTTTTACCGTTTTATCTAAATTATTTACAATTCTATTGATTTTATTCACAAGGGGTATTGTGTAACGGTGTCAAAAAAAAACTAAGTAGACCAATTTAAACGTATCCAAAGTACTTGGATATAACGAAAATTTTAAATAAAATATGTGGTGAAATTACAAGGTACATAAAAAAAGATAAGAGCGAAAAAATCAACTTTTATTTATTTGACTCCCCTGGGAATCGAACCCAGGACCTCCAATATGGTAGCCGAACGTGCTGACTATTACACTACGGAGGCGGACTTATGCACGAATGAAATTAGTTTTATTGAAAAAAATATCAACCTTTTATTGTTTACAACATTTTAAGTACGTCCAAAAACTTGTTAACAAATCTGGATAATCTCCAACTAGGAGTTATTTTTTGACATTTCAATAAAGACGAAGAAGAATATGGAAGTCTGGGGATTTACGGGGTTTACGACCGTCACAGGCTGGTTTAAGTTATCATTTTACATACGTGTAACATCCACCAATTCTACCCATGATTGGCAACCAAACTCAAACTCTTGGAACAACTATGTATATATTGTTCAAATTCGAAACATAGCGCTTAAATTCCCTAGAATTTTACTAGAGAGATACAATAGATAATATTGGCGAGATGTAAGAAGCTTTTTATTAAGCAAAAACACTTTCATTTGTATGTGAAATACAAATGAAAGAGTTTCTGCTCTTGAATTCACTTGAATTTCACTAGAGACATCTGTGGCGACAACTTTTATTGTTTGGATCACATAATATTTTGAGAATGTTGAAGGGATGATGGGCTGTTGAGACGTGGAGGGTTGAAGGTGGAGGGCGGAGGGTAGCAAGAAATAAGAAAGGCTGTTTATCAGACTCCCGAAGACGTATAAATTACTAGATACGAGAAGCATGAAGTACCATATCCCACTGGAGCAAGACACTACCCACGATGTATTTATTCAACACAAAACACAACAAATAAACAATATAACTCGAGATGTGAAATATTTGACCTTACCACGCGAGTGGAATGTGTTACTTAATAGGGATTGTACACACACACACACACACACACACACACACACGCAATCTTCTGTCCTGACATACACGCCTCGCTTCCTTCACATCCATACATTTACATATCGCTCACTCCTTTCAACGTCATACATCAAAAAACTTGATTTTCAGGAGATCGTATTTAAAGTTAAAAAATATAATATAACGTAATAATAAAAAATATCAAGCCACTTAATGAACTTTTACTGTGCAATACATCTTTTTAGGTAAAACCTGAATGTTTTTTCTCCATTTAATAAATATTTAGTTAGTAGTGTTTAATTATTTAAAAAAAATAATTAAACAATACTTTTTCTTAAAAATTCAAAAACAATACTTTCTGCCCTGCAGCGGGTAAATATTAAGTTAAACATTTTCCGATTTTGCTAGGATGTTGTACATTTTCTGGGCATTAAAAAAACATGTACAACTGAAAATTGGCGATTTTTGATATACGACGTTGTAAAAAGGAGTGAGCAATATGTTGTCATACATGCACTCTAATAACGCAGACTTTTGACACCACCAGAATTTAGGTTTTTAGTCGTCCTCGTTCTATTCTCCCGCTCACATTCGCCACATTTACGAGTACTTTCTTAGTCATTTTCTCGTTATCTAATCGCTCCACACACGGCCTTAAATAACATTTGATGAAACATAATTTAAAATATTTAATTTGAGTATGCTAGTAAATTAATGTTTATTTATCTTGTATAAACGATATCAAAATTAATGCTGACATGCGGTGTTTTATTTAGCAATGGATTATTTTACTAATATCCAAAGGAATAGGAGCTTTGAGTGGCATATCGCTAAGAGCGTGAAATATTAATTTGGAATATTGATTTAGCTGTACTTGACTTATTATTTACTCGGTAAATTGGTTTGTTTAGTACTATTAACTGTGTATTTCTGTTCCTTTCAAACGACTCGTACACATTATCGACGGCTCGTCAAACTTACAGAATATTCTACGGCTACAATTATGCAACTTCGAGTGCCCTTGACATTGCTATTGCATTGCTGGAGTTCTTCTTTTCCTACTTTTATTCCACCGTCATTTTCTTCTCCATAAACCAGTTATATTTTTTATCCCGAGTTTCTTGATTTGCATCATCTGTATATTACATCACTAAATATATTGACTTTATCTAAGAATCCAAAATGGAGAATTGATCATCTGGTCTTCATATTTAAAATTAGTAATAAATTAATAACTTTGGATTTACTACTACCACTATCACGCCTTTTCTCTGGAGGGGTAAGTAGATACGATGGAACGCCAAACTCTTCTGTCCTGACATTCACTCTTAGTTTCCTTCACGTCCATGCATCTAGTCATACATGCCCTCTGAATACGTAGATTTCTGATACAACTAGATATTAGGTTGAAATAGGTGCGGTCGTGCGAAGTATTTTGTGACCATCTTCGTTTTCTTATTCCGTTCAAATTTGTCAAATATACTTTTTTAGGCATTCTCTCGTTTTCCATTCGCTCCATATGCTCATACCACCTTATAGAACTTTACTTAATCTTTTCAATTATCCCTGGTTCAGCTTTACATTCTTTATGAGATTATGCACATACTACTCACTTTTTACAAGCTAGTACTTGCACGAGTATGCAACCCCGAGTACCTTAGTCATTGCTGCTATTCAAATATTCCTTTAAAATACTCTTACTCCAATTAATTATCATAAAGTATTGATGTCTTTCACCATATATTGCACTCTTACATCCAGAAATCTGGAGCGAAGAACTGATTATCTAACAAAAGTATAATTTTTTTAGTACTGTGTCAAGTTAATACTCTGTGAATACGATGCGGTGCCCTATGCTCAATCGTATACAGATTTATGTATCAGAATATAATTCACCTTATGTTAGTTAATAATATATGCATATAAGGAGAATAGCTTTGATCGTACAATCCGCATATATCCGTGCTAATCTGAGTTGGCTCATGAAATAGGAAACTAATCAGTATGGATGTGTCCACTGACCGCGCTGTATCTCACCCTCTGACCCCTCCTGTTACCCTGTCAAATCAAGCCTTAATATTATTTATTTATGTATGTAATACAAAGTCCCACAACATTTTGAAACATGTTTCGCATATTTTTTGAAGACAAGTTTGTATATTTGGGAAGTATACAAAACAGGAGCTCAAGAACTTTAAGTGTTATAAGACGTATGTGAGACCATTTTGCAATCTTAAAAAGTAAGCAACTTTCAGCTTTCAAATACTTACAAACAATATAATTTAAATGTAACTTTGTTTTAAAATCACTACTGACATATTTTTATAACTTAATTAAAATCTCTACTGGTTTCGAAGCCAACCGCTCGTTTATTAAGACTGATTAATACTTAAACACTATCTTCTAACAAAATTCAAAATATTTTGACGGTTAGGGAAAAGAACTTGGGTAGATCTAAAGAGGCTTTATTTTGTTACGTTGATTGGCAGTCACAGTCAAAAGGGATCAAGGATGATGAGTGATTGGAAACGATTAAAAAAAATAATGGCGAGTTCTAGAAAAATCATTTACTTCTGTATTTGTTTGTTGTAAATTATTATTAATTGCCTTTTTAATTTCTAGTGTTTCAAAGTAATCTAATTTAAGTCCTCTATTGCGTGTGTGTAATATATTTTAACCTTTAAAAAAATAATGGTGAACGTTGCACAACAGTATAAAGCGATCGCTTCAACCAACCAAATGCCTGGTTGTAAGCCGGTTCATTTTCTTTCATATAAAGGATCGTTTCATGTCAAGTTCAGATATCTATAATAGTAACAAAATAACATTTATATAGTTTTGACCACATAAATTTGTGTGAAAAAACTAAAAAAAAATAATTTTTTGGATCAAATGCAATTTTTCCAAGAAATTTCAGTAAAAAACTGAAACCTATAATAGTAACACATATTTAAAATAAGAAGATTTGTTACTAAAGACTTACTTGAGAGATGATGTAAATAAAACTAAAATATAATTTAATATATTACCATACCATGAAGTAAACAATGCTTTTAATAAACAAAATATATGTAAATAAAACTGTTTCTAGATAAAAAGACAGTCTCTACGGTTAGTCAGGAGAGTCATGATATGATTATACATTGTATATCGCTCACTCCTTTCAAGAACGTCATAAATCAAAAATCGTCAATATTCAGTTGTGCATGTTTTCGGAATACCCAGAAAATGTGCTATATCCCAGCAAAAGAGGCATATTTTTAAATTAATATTTACCCGCTACAGGGCAGAAAGTGTTGATTTTGAATTTTGAGGAACAGGTATTGTTTAATGTATTATATTATATTTTAAATAAACTAAATATTTTTCAAATGGAGAAAAAACCTTCAGGTTATAACTAAAAAGATCTGTTGCAAAGTAAAAAATTCAATAAGTGGCTTGATATTTATTTTTAATACATTGCATTAAATTTTTAAACTTTAAAATCATTCTCCTGAAAAATCATGTTTTTTGATTTATGACGTTCTTGAAAGGAGTGATCCATATCCCTACAAATAAAACTCGTATATTTTAAGACAAAATATACACATGAATTTGAGGGGGTAAAAATAAAAACACACCCTTAAAATCAGTTTATTCCTTTCCAGGCTTTCTTAACCTAAAATTCACCACGTTTGTGATTGTCTTTGGAGACCCTGGACTTCTCGGGTTAGTTTATAATTCAGGACGAGTGCCCGACTGTTGATTTAGGAGAGGTTCGGGATGGGGTGGAAACTGTAGCCAGGTCCTGCAAGGGTTAGCGTGGAATCCTGCACGTAAAAGGGTTTCTTTTTTGCTTTGCGAACGGTAAAGAATTTCACCCTTCTGTGTTGTGTTTAAATATACACTTGTGTGCTGAAACCGTATATAATTTACATAAGCGAATAAAAAAGTGATTTAAAAATATGAAATGAAGCATTGTGAATTTTTGTTTTTTCTTCATATTTTCGATTAAATGTGATGATTTAAGCATAGATCTCGGTCGTTTAAATTTATCGGACGTATTTCCGCACGCAATATTTGTTTTTGTAATATATTTTGAAATTTGGCTTTTTTAAGAATAAAATATATTGAAGAAATATTTAATCGATTTTTTTAAAACCCTAACCTTTCAATAACTCTTTTATTTTCAAAACCATATATTTATTTCGAAGAAAAGCTTATTTTTTAAAACAAAATTAGTATTTTGAGCAAAAAATTAAATAACGTCAAATGTTACCTAGGCTTAAAAAAAATATTTGTGTTTTTTCGTATACTAGGCATTAATGAAAATCGTTAAAAAAAAATAATTAAAGATATTTAACCCATCAGTAGATGATCAGCTACGATCAAAATAATCAATTTAGTACTCGATAACGTAAATTGATCGATATTTAACTCTTTTTATCATATATATATTTTTGGAATGATTTACACTACTGACCACATGCATACATAACAAATTATTTCGAGACAAATTTATTTTTAGTACGCATTCATAATTTTTTAATATTTTTAATATTTTTAATAAAAAAATCTAGCAGAGCGTGGTTTCGATCCACGGACCTCAGGGTTATGGGCCCAGCACGCTTCCGCTGCGCCACTCTGCTGCGCTCGCCGCACGAGAAAATAGTCAACATAAGCCGTTTTCCCACCTGACGTAACATGCCGTCACATGACGTGCCGTGACGTAGCGTGACGTACACGACGACATCATCGCTCTTATTGACAGCAACTTATAAATATCATATATTGTGTGAAATATATTAAAGATGGTTCACTAGGCGCCAGGAATACATGAAAATAAATCGAAATTGAATTTTAATTTTAATTTTAGCGAAAATATATCTCAATTAGGACAGAAGTAGACTGGATGCAGTCAAAACGCCATCTCTCAGACATAGATGTTCGAACGGTCAAATAACGAAAAAAATTGCAAAGCTGAGAAAAGCATTATGAAAACCTCTGTAGATTTTGAAACTTGTCGTGTGTGTAATAATAATAATACAATAATAATAATCCATTTTTATTCCAGCTTGACTAAGTGATTGATGCAATACTTAGTCAGCCATATATGTTTAAAAATTTTTTTATGTAATGAAATTAAAATAACAATAATTAACAAATAAAAAAATAATAAAATGAACAGAGAAAGAAGAGAAAAAGTAAATTTTGATTTTTTTGGAGAGATGTATTAGAAATCAAACTCATTGAGTAGTATTATACAAGTGTCTAATTAAAAACATATCATTCCATAATGTTAATGCCGAATCAATAACTAATATATACCGTATCTTTAGAAATAAATTACCCAAATATTTTAAGGATAAATAGTTTTGAACAAAAATTTTCAAAAATATAGAACTAGAAATAAGGATAAAATAAGATTGCCATTTTTGAAAATAAACCGAGTAGCAATTTTTTTTTACGTACAAGGGTGTGAAAATGTATAATGAGATATGTATGAAGAATGAAAAGACTATGAAAGAATTTAAAAATAAATGTTTTGTTCATTTGTTTAGTGTAGGAAGGTGTAAATATAAATATGATGTAAATTAAGTGTATATAATTTGTTATAATTTGTATAAGTTTGTATTAAATGTAATATAAGTTAAGTAAAGAAATAAATAAAAAATAGCAATATGTAAAATAAAATATTATGTTGGTACGTATTTCTATAAGACGTGTATGGTAAGTATAAAATGTAACATTTTTCTCGACAACTTTCAATTCGCTTTTTCTGTGAATAGCTATAACATCTACTCCTTTTTATTCGACATTTTGCAAATATACTTTGCTTTTATTTGAAAAGTAAGTAACAACAATAAATAAATAACTCCTCGGCGTAATATTTCACGCTCCATTACTTTTCTATATCTTTTTAAAATAGAAAATAATTCAATAGCATAGCAAAGAATAAAGATTGGTTTTATAAATGTGACAAGGGCGAAAACTAATAATTATGATTAAATAATTCTCCTTCTTGGTGTAGGCCTTGTGGCCTATTTTTACGTGAGATTAGCCTCCTGCGATCTCGATTTCCAGTAATCAAGCCATCTTTTTAATGGTCTGCCGGGATTTTGTCTACCTTGGGGTTGGCCACGCAGTGCAATGTGAGAGAGTTTAGATATTAAAAGAATCGTTTATTATTAAATATTACACAGAATGCAGAGATAAGCATTATCAATAAAATAAAATAAAAGTTTTTTGAGATGGTTTGGTAATGTGAATCGAATGAGTGAAGAAAGGAGAGTAAAACAAGTTTATGACTCGAATGTGATTGTTAATAGAAGTAGAGGAAGACCGAGGAAAATTTGGCGATATCAAGTATTTTATGTACTTTGAGTCAGGAGTCAGAATAATAGGCGGGTATGTATGAGGAAATGCAAAAAATGTGGCGAATATCTTTTGCAGAGACAATTTTGTGTAGCGGTCTATTCTCTCTGCCCATCTCTGCGGGGAAGCAACTTGGTTAGTTAGTTAGTAAGAATTATTTATTTTGTAATTTAATTATATATCTGTAATAGGTAAATTATTTGATTTAAACAGCTCATATTGTGATGTGGTATCTAGAATGGGTATAAAAATTAAAACATTTACAATTTTTAAAGTTGATAATATTAAATATTTTTTTGTAGTTGATTTGAATAAAAAATACATAAGTCTGATTCTTCTTGTCTCGTGTAACTAAGATTAATAAATCCAATATACCTACGTCATAAAGTATGCGAGATTATTGTTTATACATATATTTTAGTTATATAGTTAAATATAATTATAGTTAAAATATTCATTTGAATATTTCATAGAACCAAATTGGTAATATGGTAGAATGAGCTCGAACCTAGAGCTTGCGATAGAAGGACCAAACCACAACCTTATTTATTTTTTATTGTACATTTTTAAAGAAGATTTTATTTTTCGATTTTTGACATTTAGAACGTTTGCAAACCCATGTTCAAAATGAATTCAAATACACTTCGAGATAAAGAGTTGTCTCGAGAGCTGTAAAGTGTATTATTCGATTTGTGATTGTCTCAAAAAAAGTTTTTTTCTTATTCAGGATATTTGGATTCGTGCGTAGTTTCCCGGTGAATTTCCAAAATGTCCCATTAAACCTGGATTCCTTTTAGCTTTTCCCATTTTCGAGCATTTATATCCCGATTTCGCATTTACATTTGGAAGCTCCACTTCGAGCCGTTTTTTTATAGTTCCATCGATTTTGTACCTTTTGCCGAATTGGGCGGGGATTTTTCCGGCCAAACCTCAATTAGTGTAAATGTGGAAATTCGCGCAGTTTAACCAACTTACCGACGCCACAAATCAAATGTTTAATTAACTGTTAATGACTTTAATTGCCGACCTGCTCTACATCACTAATTCAAACTAATATTGATCCACGAAAGCCAATAAGGATCGGAAAGCTCTCAGATAAATTTGGATCAAAGCTCCACATATATATATATATAAATATATATATATATAAATATATATATATATATATATATATATATATATATATATATATATATATATATATATATATATATATATATATATATATATATATATGTATATATATATTTATATATATATATATATATATATATATATATATATATATATATATATATATATATATATATATATATATATATATATATATATATATATATATATATATATTTATATATTTATATGGATATTAATTGATTAATTAATATATCCTATCGATTTTTCATATCGCAGTTTACAGAAAATGTCTACTACTACTACTACTACTACCATCCCGCCGTTTCCCCGCAGGGGTAGGCAGAGAGGATGGAAAGCCACACTCTTCTGTCCTGACATACACTCCTCGCCTCCTTCACATCCATACATCTATCTAGTCATACATGCCCTCCGATTACGCAGACTTTTAACACCGCCAGATTTTGGGTTCTGATTGATCTGATCGTGCCAAGTCTTTTTCGGTCGTCCACGTTCTGTTTTCCCTCTCACATTCGCCACATATATTTTCTTAGTAATTCTCTCGTTATCCATACGCTCCACATGTCCATACCACCGCAAAGAACTCTTCCTAATCTTTGCAATTATTCCTCGTTCAGCCTTACATTCCTTTCTTATATCGTCGTTTTTAATTCTGTCATACAATGATTTTTCACACATTCGTCAGAGGGAGCGCATTTCAACAGCGTTCACTCTGCTTTCATCCTTTCTTTGCCAGTTCCATATTTCGCTTTCATACATTAGTGTCGGTACTAGCACGGAAAATGTCCATTAACATTTATCTGTTGAGAGACTGGTGTATGAATGAATTTCTTGAAAAAAAAAAACAAAATAACAAAAAACAAAAATTGATAGGTGATTTTATACTCTGAATAGTAGTAAGCACATTTAGCTACCGTGCAGGAGGTCCTGGACTCGACTGGACTCCTGAGGCATCAAAATTAATAAACGAGATTTTTAGTATTATATTTTTTTAAAACCACCCTAATTTTTTAAAGGTTATAACACAAGGCAAATTATCACATGGAGAGGTAATTCATTTCAAAGTATGGCGGCTTTGTTGGAAAATTTAATCACCGTGAATTAAAAATTTATGCACACTCACTCACACCATACTAAAATATTCAATACAACAATTGATTTACATTCCAACCAAAATCTAAACCTAAATAAGTAAATTTGAAACAAAACGAATAACTTTGAAGAGGGTGAAAATGTTTTTCTTGTGTCTGAAATGGTTGTATTCACGTCACAACTCGGGGATGGTAGGGGAACTTATTTCCAACCCTCTGTACCGAGGGAGATTGACAAGTTCACGATTGAATACTTTTCAGTTATTTTTATTTCCTACAGGGGTTTACCTGATTGAAGGTAACACTACCTAAAACGTTAAGGAATCACTCTTATAAAGTACAGTTCTTTTGATAAAAAGATCTACAGACGAAAACATTCAAATTTTTTATAAATCATATCTAAAGAGTATGAAACTTATTATAAAAGAAATATGACATATTTTGATACACATACAAAAAACACTTCAAAAGAATACTTTTTATAACATTTTTGAAAATGTATATATTCTTAAAACGCAATCTTTTTTCATCCTCCTAATAAATATATTGCCTGATAAATATTAAAAAATACTGATATAAGTTGACTTAATTACTATAATTCTAGTCATTTTATGTATGTATGTATATGTATTTAAATACATATATATATATATATATATATATATATATATATATATATATATATATATATATATATATATATATATATATATATTATTTATTTATTTATATATATATATATATAAATATATATTTATATATATATATATATATATATATATATATATATATATATATATATATATATATATATATATATATATATATATATATATATATATATATATATATATATATATATATATATATATATATATATATATATATATATATATATATAAATTTGTTTATGTGTGAATTTATTTAGAGCTCCTTATCACCTAAAAAGTTTTGTACGTGAAAACACGCACCATATTTTTTCAGCTATACAATTTATGTATATAATAAATAACAACGTACTTATAGGGCTCTTAAAAAGTAAAATTCATTGAAAGAAAAAGTTTCAGCCATTTAAAGTTTCAGTATCAATCATTCAGCTCATTTACTCCCTTATTTTGCAATCTGCTCGCGGAAACTTGAAATGAAACAAGAAAATGGCTTTTTTTCCCCTGTCGCTGAAATGACTCAAAAAGCTTTGTTTGCAACGACACCCTTAGATAAATGTATCCATCGTCACCCAAACTGATTTGACGTAGAAGTTTTGAATGAAAAACTTAATTTGATTGAATCGCTGTATTCAATATTTTTGGCTGCATCTTTATATAAACATTTTTCAGATACCCAAATTAGAAAGTGATTTTTTTAAAATTCGGTTTATATTTCTTTCCAGCAAATTTTAATTATTATTATTACATTATAAAATCTACGAGACAGAATAAGGAAAACAAGGTTAAGGGAAATATGCGAGATCGAAGATGTCGTTAGGTGGGGAAGGCAACGAAGGAGACAATGGTATACGCATGTGAAGAGAATAGAACCGTTCAGATTCTACCACATCTCATTGCACGGCCAACCCCAAAATAGACGACTCCCAGGCAGACCACCTAAATGAAGGATTGACACCAAAAAATTGACATCGCAAGAGGCTTATGACTGATCCCTCATAAAAACAGGCTGCAAGGCCTACCACCAAGTATAAGAAATGAATATTTTTTTATGTTAAATTGTCAGAAATTGGAGCTAGAAATACGCAATGCGTAACCAAATTAGTGCACTGATTAACGGGATCAGCCTCGGGTGATTAAACGAAAAAGGGGTCAGAAGACGTTTAAGTCAGCGAATTATTTCTTACACCAAACTCACAAACACAACAACAAAAACCGGATACGTACTGAGCAATGCATATACATATATACCATCATTACTAGCATTAATTGGAATATTTTTAATTGAATTATTTAGTCAAGTGGTCCGTGACTTTTGTCCTCGTTAGTCGCTACATTATGTTTACGTTCCGTGGGTTTAATTTGGAAGATTATCGTTAAAGTGTGCTAAATATAGTGTTGTTGGCGCGAAAAGTATTCCAGTAATGGCCTGTCCTAATTTACAAATGAGAACTACGTACTGAAGTTTTGTTACTTACTACGTTCTCGTATACAGCAGTATGACTCCGCTGTAAAATTACTGCTAAAGACGTTACACAACCGAAATCTTTAGGGTAATTCAAAATTGATCGATAAAAATTAAATAAAGAAAAATGCAATTAAATACATATCTATGGTTGTTGATCAAAGTCTAATGGACAAAAAGACAACATTTTAGGGAAAAATAGTTTAAAATATTGAAGATTCATGCAGGTTTGATATTTGTGTTGAGTTTGTGAAATACATTAATGTTACAATAAAGAAATTGGGATGAAAAGACATTATTACTTCAATCTTTTATGTATAATATCATATTAAGAGTTTTTTGTCTTCGACTAAAGGATAAATGACATCTTTTTTGTTTTATTATAGAAAATCAACAAACATACGATGAATCACTAAATGACTCCAGATTAATTTTATTTAAAAATTAAATAATGATCTCTTTGCTTGAAGCCAGATTTTATGATAAAACTTAATTGATTTCATATAAATAAACGTTCCAATTTAAAATTAATATCGACTTTTGTAATAATAACTTGGGACAATTTTTTGGTAAAATTAACATCAAAGGCGCTAAAACACATTACCTTACATCGGAAACAGTAAGTCATTCTACAAACAGTAAGCTAATTTATGGTATGCATCAATCCCTGGCGAAGACGAGATATTTGTCGGAACCGGTTGAATTTATAGTTCCAATTTTATCGATTGAATAAGAAGTCTTTTGAATTTTCTACGCCAATAGCTATTTCGCGCGCTCGATTTGTTTGTCAATTGCCAGTTGTAAACGCGGTTTTTTACTCTGTTAGGTATCAGACAGAATTATAGAAGTGGACTAGACATTAAAATCAGCTTCTTGGAAATGGTTGCTTCCAGTCTTCTAGAATCAGAGTGGAGTAGTTGATCCATGCCGCTACTAACAGGTACGATAATAGATGCCAATGTCTGAAAACCGACACGACACCGAAAGAAGAGGAAGAAAAATATCTTAGAGAATTGGATTAGTATCAGCTTTGTCCGCGTACAAATGAACATTTTGACACAGTCGTAGGTACTCACGTGTTTCACGTAGAGATGGAGTCTTTATCAATGACAAAAAAGACAATGGATGATTGAAATACAACTATCTATTTTATTATTTTTTATCAAAATTTTAAGATGGAGACGTCAGGAGAATAAAAGAAGCGTCGAAAGACCTAAAAAAAGATAGTCCGACGATAAAGTCGCTGTGGAGGGTAGAAACTGGCTGTAAGCAGCAACGGACCGACAATAATGCAAGAATACGGGGAAGGCTTATATCCAGCAGTGGAGGATAAAAGGTTTAAGAAGATGAAGACATATTTTATTAGTGAAACAAGTTGATTTTAAACAGAATAAATATTAAAACGTAACGAATTCAAGGTGGACCAAAGATAGGAATACATATGTATAGTGGAATTATAAAAAGAATTCTCATGATAAATAATTAAAATTTTTACAATACTGGTGATTGCGGTACGGTATATTACTATTAATATTGTAAGACAATGTTTTTTTTACTTTCCATACAAAGTGTTCGATTTGTCTTTTCTCAATACAGTGATAGTGATAGTAACTTCAATTTTCTAAAAGGAGTCGATGCGCTTAGCGCAGTTACTCCAGAGTGAAACTCGTGTCCCATCAGGAACAATTAAATGTAGTGTCCGACAAAAAAAACAACAATTTATGTTTTGCCAAGAATTTTCATAAACATATTTAATGTTACTATAATTTCAACGTAAAGAGTAAATCCACTCACAAGTAGGTATAGGCTATAAAATGTATAAAGTTGAAGTCTACGTTGGGCGGATAAGCAGTGTTGCATCAGCAGGAGCAAGCTTTCAAGGTCACTTGGACGTTAGGTAATTGAAAAAATGAAAACTATAAAAATGTGAAAGAATGTAAGAAGTGTGAATGATACATGGTTAAATAACCCCTAAAAATCCATACAACGGTCATAAAATCACGTTTTATGATTGTTTTAAAGGTTTACTTTTCAGTGACAGCT
The DNA here is from genome assembly GCF_059751285.1 of Brachycentrus maculatus. Classification (NCBI taxonomy): domain Eukaryota; kingdom Metazoa; phylum Arthropoda; class Insecta; order Trichoptera; family Brachycentridae; genus Brachycentrus; species Brachycentrus maculatus. The sequence continues at coordinate 39,010 of NW_028281171.1, read as the reverse complement.
GTTTAACCTTGTCATTTTAAAACGCGTCGTAAACCCTTATATGATATACAGCGTCACAAGGGATATACTTCATGAAAAAAGCGCTATGTAAATGTTGTCTAAATTTTTATGAATATTAAAAACACAGAATACACATTGGAAAATATTTTTAGATTTAAATTTGATATTGAACAAATTTACGATGAAATTTTATATGAATAATTCAGTATTGAGTTTTACAATATAAATCATAACATACTAACTAACTAACCACCACGCCACTTCCCCGCAGGGGTAGGCAGAGATAATAGAACGCCACACCACTCTGTCTTTGCAAACATTCTTCGCCTTTTCCACGTTCATGCATCTTTTTATACATACCCGCAGATTATTACGACTCCTGACCTGACCATTTTCAAGTATTTGGCACACCTGATCGTGCCATGTTTTTCTCGGTCTTCCCCTGCTCTTTTTCCCAATTACATTCGCCTCATTAATTTGTTTTACCGTTCTTTCCTCAGTAATTTGTTCTACATGTTACATACTTTTAAATTATATTTGAGTAATAAAAAAAAGATACTTAAGGAGAAAATGATCTTTTTTATGTACATTTTTTATGTAAGTGACTTCAGTGAATGTACAGTTATTTTACCTCTAGTTGTTATGTTGGCTAACTAAATATAAATCAGAGGTAAAATAAATAAAAGAAATATGTTTAAAGTAAAATAAATGTGAACACAAATAATATAAAATAAAATAAATATGAATATAAAGAAATCATAAAAATGGCATTCTTTTAAAATGTAATAAAATATTTCATGATCCTTTGTGAGATATACGCCCTTAAATCCAATTTATAACCGTAAGATAAAGAAATCATAAAATAGCGCAGATAAACGTCGCCCCGAAGCGAAGGTTTATTGCAATTTTTTATACGAAAGGCAAACTGCATTGTACAAAGGAATTAAAGCATTCCGGTGCAAAAAGTGGGACGGAAAATAGGGCAAATGGAGGACCGGAGTGGAAGAGCAAAACTGGGCGGTTAACTCTGAACGCCCCACTAAACGAGGAGTGTGTACGAAGAAAAAGTTCCGCGGGCGAAAATGGGGAATTATTTTATTAGACCTTCATAATGAAAAACGGGGTTGCCGGCTTTAATTCATTTTGTTGTACGATGGTATCTGGCAACACTGCAAAGCGCTGGAACTGCTTCTATAAATACGGAAACGTTAACGTTACCAAAAACGACCAATCAAACCTGACCCATTAAGAGACACACACCCAAAATGTGTAATGGATATTACTCATCGGGAATATTGTGTATGTGAATTATTAAAAAAATATGTTTCAATAAATAAATAATATGACGCACTTTACACTTATTAATATCATGATTTTTTAAAACCTTTATCCACACCCAATGGTGCATAGGGCACTGCATCGTAGCTACGCAGTATTATCTTGATCGTTAATAACATGAAGGTAAGGTGATCAGCCCTACGCTTCTTGTACAGGTCCAGGGTGAGAGTAAATTAATATGAAAGTGAAAATCACCCATATTTATTTTGCCTTGAAAATCGAATCCGGAATCCGCATCAGGTATAAGTCCAGGGTAATATTGACTAAATATTAGAGTGAAAAATCACTTACATGTAAATTTATGTAACCCTCTCCCCCTGAGATCGAATCCAGGACCTCCAGTAAGGTAGCCGAGCATGCTGACCATTACACTATAGAGACGGATTAATAAAATTACAACACTAATAAAATAAAATAATAACTAATAAAATTGTATAAGAAAGAATTAAAATGGATAATATTATACAATAAATCAGGTGTTACGTTACGTTGAACATTCTGAATGGTAAAAAAATACTCGTGACAGTAATCTCAACGTAGCTTTGTTAATTATTTATAGGATTTCCACTTACCCACAGAGCCTTACGCATATATTTGACGTAGAACTCACACATACACAACCATCCATCAACTCGAGTAAATAACAGGTTATATGTAACCAACCTTTCTTACCCCTTGACTTTGCAAACTTTAAAACCTTTACATTTACAAAATTTAAAACCTTTACAATTACATTTGGAAATGCCTCACATTTAAAAGGAGACAATGTTTTGACTTTTAGTATTGGCATGAAAATTATAACACTTTATTATAACTTATGATTAAACTTTATAACTTTGTTTTAAATATACTTTTTATTATAAAATGGAAAATCAGAATGTTAGTGGTTTAAATATAAATTATATAATTAATTTCACTTATAATTTTTGTTTAATATTAATTATATTTGAATTCAAAATTCAAATACACTGTGTATTTAATTCCAATTATTATGTTATTGAAACTCTAAAATTTGAATATGTTCACAAACAGTGTTTAAAAATAATGCTTAATGCATCGAAACACGTGTCGTACAAGATTAAAATAAATATTAGTATTTACCAAATAAAACTTAAATAAAATTGTTAGATATTACCATAAAGTGACTGCCAAATCAATTAATGAAATCAATAGAAATGCTGGACATATTTGTGGCTGTATTTTTCATGGGTGCAGTAGAAATCAAATGTGATTTTTTTTCTGAAATCTTACAAAAATTGTCAGTAAAAATTAAATGAGAATTACAACTACAACATAAACAACTACATTAACTTTACAACAACATTTAATAACACAAATGCCAAATTTTGAACCTTTTATACATATTATAAACGTACATTTACAATATAAAAAAAATCATAAAAGTTTTTCGGCTCGATTGATTTTTTCCCCTTTCTCGCATTAAAATATAAAGTAACAAAAAGTTTTCAAGGATTTTTGTTGTTGCTGAAAATTTTCAATGAATACTTATTTGTGTACTAGTTAGCAACTTAAGCTACCTTTCTTGAAGGTAAAATATAGATTTTCAAATGGATTAATATTTTAAAATATGCAATTTTATCAAAATACTTCCCTTCTTATCGTTAGATTGGCACTTATCGCAAAACATTAACGTAATGAACGATTTAAATTCGATTAAAATTATACCACTTTGCTTTATCCTATACATTACAGGATACAAGGATATCATGGTATTTTCTGGGACCTAAATATGAGGCGACATGCTAAAAACCTTTTTTCTCAAACGTAATAAATTCCTTCATTTTGTTTTTTTTTCTCTGCCGGCTGGAAACATTTTTCATACAGCGTTCTTTTGATCTTATCCGAATAGGAGAGCTAATTTTGCCTTCGTCGCTAAAATGAAGTAAGTTTTTTCATTAATTTAGGTGAAAAATGGGGGGAGAGTGTTAGAGGGTAAGCGAAGTATAATTTATACATTCTAAGGGTTAATTAACTCCGTTTAGTTTTAAGCAATTATCATTTAATTTTACACGATTAAAAAAATGTAAACTCTTTTTTGACGTGTCTAACTAGTAATACATTACTTAATTTTTTGACATCTCAACAATGATGAAGAGGAACATAGAAGTCTGGGGGTTTGCAGGGCTTACGACCGTCATAGGGTGGTTGATTACTTCACAAACCAATTCTACCCATGATAGACAACCACAATATTCAAATTCTTAACTTCTATATATATTGATCAATCTCAAAACACAGTGCTTCACTTCATAAGACTTCACCAGAGACATCTTTGGTGGGATGAGGGAAGCTCTTTATTAAGCAAAAACTATTTCATTTGTTTGTGAGATTACATATGTGAACAGGTATTTGGACACACTCAAAATGTTGTAAATAGTACATTATGTTAAAAATAATTGAGAGTACTTGTATATCTGTAAGGACACAAACAGTGGATCTATCCCTCAAGGGATTATTCACAAGATTTATTGTATATGTGTCACAGAGACGAAGCGATTTACTTGAAGAGATGGATACTCGATCATTCAATCTCGCAAAAATCACATACGACTGGGCACGACGGATATTGAATAAGTTCACTCTTTGAAAAATATAGTGATGTGGATATTTAAACATGCCCAGAAAGGTAAACATTATACATGTGTATAAAATGATCATCTTAGCCAGCCGATGACAGGTCGTAAGACCTGTTAATACCCACACCTTGATGTTATTCTTTATCTGTGATAAATTATCAAAGCAATCAAATCATGATCATAATAATTTAAGCGTTTAGAGTGAAAGTCCGCTTATTATTACATATATTACATTAGCTGTTATTTAAAAAAAAATTTATTTATCCAACCATAATGAATGGAAGTAAAGTATGGAGTTTGCAAAAGAAGGATGAAAGTAGACTGAATGTAATCGAAATGCAATCCCTCAGACGAATGTGCCCAAAATGATGTATGATAGATGTTCGAACGGTGAAATAAAGAAAGAATGAAAATCTGAGATAAGCATTACCGGTAAAATTGAGAAAGGTATGTTCAGATGTTTTGGACATGTGGAACGAATAAGTGAGGAAGGAACGGTAAAACAAAATTATGAGGCGAATGTGGTTGAAAAAAGCAGCAGAGAAATAGCGAGGATAACTTGGCATGATCAGGTATGTCAAAGTCAGGAGTCGAAATATGTATGAGGAGATGCATGAATGTGGAAGAGGCGAATAATGTTTGTAAAGACGGTGTGGGGTGGCGTTCCATTCTCTCTGCCTATTCCTGTGGAGAAGCGGCATGATGGTCAATAATTATATCTTGATATATCATCCGGAGGGTGAATAATCCGGTGTGATATATTAAAAAAATAAAAAAAATAATATTAATATTAAATGTGTAAAAATAAAGAAATTTGTGGATGTATTATCGTTTTTTTAAATCCCAAATACGAGCCTACATATTTAAGTTAGAATTAAAATAAGAACGAAAAAAAGTGTAAAAGGCAGTTAACATTCGTATTCGCGTTGTACCAAATAAACCAAAATGGTGTGTGTTTAAGGGTATAAAAGCATACAATTTATTTTAAACGTAAATTTGTGTCAATATTCATTTGCTCTTTCCTCAGAAATAATTTAAATTAGTTCCACATTTGAATATAAAACAAATAAAAGCCGAAAAAGCTCTCGAGAGAAGAAAAAGTTTTTCCTCGCGCAACACTTTAATTCGCCCAAAATGAAAAAAGATGAAAATGAAAGAGAAAACTTAAATTAACTTTACAATCAAGTTACGAATTCCTGAAACTGAAAAAGATAGATATAGCCTTGCTGCCGACGTAATACGTATTTTGTTAAATTTGGCATTGGATCATGTTAAAAGGACGCATCCAACCACATTAAATTAACGTACGTATGTTTTAATTAAAAATGAATGATTCCGTTAAGATAAAAATTTGATTTAGTTTGTAACTAACTATCACGCCGCTTCTCCGTAAGGGTCGGCAGAGAGAATAGAACGCCATACCACTCTGTCTTTGAAAACTTTCCTCGCCTCTTCCACATCTCCTCATATACACCCGCCGATTATTTCGACTCCAGACCCGACCGCTTCAAGTATTTGACATACCTCATCCTGTCAAGTTCTTCTCGGTCTTTCTCTGCTCCTTTTTCCAGCTACATTTGCTTCATTATTTTTTTTAACCTTTCTTTCCTCACACCTTTCTTAATTTTATAGATAATGTTTATCTCTGCTTTGCATTCTTTTCTTATTTTACCGTTCGAACTAATTAAACGAAAACATGGTAAACAGTTCTAATCTCTAGATCATAGATAGGATTGGTATTTATAATATTTTGAGTGATAAAAATGACATGAGTGAAGAAACTGAGGGTGCAGGAAGTTATTTATATAAAGGGAAGGAAATGGAGAAGAAATAATAGAACTGGCTTGTCATTTGGGGTGGCAAACCTTTACTTATTATCATGTTAATCACTTAGAGATCGACGTCTTTAACAAAATATAAATACTTATATACAACCTAACTTAACTAAACAGTTTCTTTCAAAAATGAAAATATAGCGACAAAATATGAAGGTTTCCAAATTAACCTCTTAAAAAAATGGTTTAACATAATAAATCGAGTTGCTCTTTTACCGATTTAAAGTATATAGAGAGAAAACACAGGCAATTTACTAGAAAAAATATTTCATATAAATTAACAAGAGGGTGAGTAGATATCCAGTAAATTTATTATTTATCAATGAACTTTTAGCTTCAAGGCCAAACTTCTAGCAGGTTGGATTCAGATAATAATATTTAAAAATTCTCTTAATCCTGTAACATAATATTCCAAAAATTTCTACGTCAAGTTTATGGAAATGAAATTCCACTGAAAGTATTTCATAGCATAAAGGGTATGCATGAAAATGTGGCAACATATATAATCTTGATTCAGTTACTTTTGTGCTAGTAATTTATACTCGGTAAAGAAAACAATTGGCTAACTAACTAATGTGACAGGGAAATAAATAAATAATAGTGGTTCATTTTACAAAGGAAGTTTGAGGGATCTTGTATTTACGGTCGAGGTAATAAAGTCTGACTTCCTAAATATAATTTTTTATTTATAATTTCCAGCTTAGTGGCGCCGCCAACGCACTATGCGTCACTTTCTTTTGTGAGGAGGACATAATATATGAATGCCAAGAATGTAGAATAGTGCTATCATTAGTAATATCAATGATATAACTGACTCGATCAGAATAAATATTCCACATATTTACCCAAAGGCATTCAATTTTTACGGACTCCTGTGTATACATATATACATATATTATGCTCCAGCAAAAAGTATAATGTAAAGCTGTAAAAAATTATGAATTTTGAGACTGGAAAGTTCTCCAACTGATAACACTGTTTATATACTATGCAGTGCCCTATACACTATTAGAGGTGAATAACGGTATGATAAAGAATAATTTTCTACACATTTTTATATGTAGAAATGATAAGAAACTTGATTTGAATAATGAAAATAAGACAAACACATTTATGAAAAAAAATGTTTTCTATCCGGATAACATGAAATTATTCATAGTGCAGCGTTTCGAATAAGAATTATGGGAAACGCGAAATGTGGGAAATCAATACACCTTTGAAAATATTTTTATCGATAACCCATTTTTTACTCAACAAAAAGCTCTTTTTATGATAGCTGAAATAAATATATTTTCGAAATAAACTCATAACTTTTTATGAAAATAATTATCTTTCTCGGAAATACTGTGTGCTTTTAGCTGAAATTATTTTGTTTGTTAGCAAAATAAAGCTTAATACGAAACATGAAAATATTTATGTCACAAACAAAGAAATTTCTGTATTTTGTTTGAGAAAATATATATTTATTATTTTAATATTATACAAACATATAATATTAAAATAATTAATATCCAAACAGATAATTCATTTTGTAATTGGTGTTCTGTTTTTTTTAATCCTATCATTTAAATGTTTTAATATATCAATATGAATTAATTAATTGTTTCTTTTTTCGTTTTTTTTCCGTTTTTTGTAGTGTAATGAGCTTAACTTTAGATAAATTGAAACTTAAATCAGAAATTCAAAAGTAATGTGATTAAGTTGTCTTTTTTACTTGCAATCTCTATAATGGTGGTAGACATTCTTAAATAGCACATAAAATATAGAAAGAGAATTCTTAAATATCATAACTCTCATATCGAATTGCTAGAACATATAAGTACTATATGTTTTAGAGTTACCAGTCAGATCACCAGGCAACTGACACCTTAGCGCTTCCCATGAGTAGAATAAACTCTTAACAAAGTTATTATATTTATCGTTCATTAAAATTGGTTAGTGATGAATTTGAACAAATTTGAAATTTTGTAATTTTAACAGTACAAGTACTTATTGTGTGTAACTCATTTATGTGAATGACTTGATCCAACTATTTTGTTAAATTCCCAAATGAAATAAATGAAACTTCATAATTTCATTTGAATAAAATTACTTCCTTTGAAATCTGAAATTTGAAAGGTTTGAGGTAGGTACAGTAAAACCTACATATAACGGACCAATTGAGGGGTGTCCTTTTATAAGAAAGTCCGATATATAAAAATGGGTTTAAAATAAATCAATTAAAAAAAAGGATTTTGACAAAAATAAACATTGCAAAACAAAAACAAAATTCTATTTATTATCTTCGGATACTCGTCGTTGCTATTTGATGTAGACGCACTTGCTTTTTACTCCTGTTTTGAATAAGGAATATTTTTTTTTGAAGCATACTGTTTTTTTATATATTGAACTCTCTAAAAGTACAAAAATGCGTTTCATATTTATTGACCGGATTTTTGTCCGTTATATCCGAAGTTCGTTAAATAAAGGTCCCTTATATTGAGGTTTTACTGTACACGAAAATAACTTGAAATTTTAATTTTAAAAACGGTTCACACAAACGCGCTTGTTTGATTAATCCCAAAGAAACGTTGACAGAGTTAAGTAAACGTAGAACGAATTTCTGTCACGAGAAATAAAATGACAGGTATTGTTCTGGAAAAGCGATAAAATATTGGTTAAATTTGATTGGTAGATAAAAATGTATCATAACATTCCTCACTTCTTGAATGTCTGTGAACTTAAGTGGATTTTCTTTGTTTCAATGATAAGTTGGCGTTGATGTATGATGGTTGGAATCTACGTAGCAATACATGTTTCTATGGCTAGTAAAAAAGTATGTTAAATAATGAATAAAAGTGCTTCATTTATTGGAATCGATAACAGAATCTATTTGTTTTACAGAATGTAGTTTCCATATCTCCATCTCTGCTGTCAATTTTTACCTGCAAAAAGAAACATTAAATAATAAACAATGTACTATAAAGTTGTTTTATTTTATGAAGTTTACAAAATGTGACACAAAGTATCTGCAAAAATATTCAAGAAATTTCTTTTTGTTTAAGTAACGTTTATTCTAACTATGTAACTAACTTTTACCGTTTCCTAGGGGTAGGCAGAGAGAATAGAACGTCACACCGCTCTGTCATTGCAAATTTGCATCCTTCGCCTCTTTCATGTTCATTTCGACTACTGACCCGAACGGCTTCAAGTATTTGACATACCTGATCATGCCAATTTTTCTCGGTCTTACTTTGCTTTTCAACTGTGTACAACAGATAATAATAAATTTGGATAAATGATTTATTGCAATTTTCGTAAAATACCTACCTCACGATTGCTTCACTGTACTAGCATATCTTAGTTAAAAACAATGATAAAAAGTTGAGCGGAAGGTTTATTTTCCCAAGGGAATAGTGTCAGATAGCCCGATCAAATTAGTCGCATCTTGCACGTCTGTCACGGGTCCGTTAGGATCGCATATGCATCTAATGCACATTTCACATATTAAAACAATTTTAAAACGAAGGTACTTAATGCTTTAAGTAATTATTTCAAACAAAGAATTTTACTTTCTTAAACACAGGTTTTTTCGCAACGTAAAAATGAACATTCAAAACAAGACAAAAACATGATTGGCACCTAGAACAGCAGTAGTCAAATGATATAACTTTATCTTATTTTATAATTATTTGGTCACTGTAATCGACTACCTGGATAGTCTACAAACGGTTTGACAACATGATATATATTTTTATTTAATGACTACATCAAAACTTGATTTCTTTTGCAATATTAATCGGAAATTTTATTTACCATCCGGCCCGGTAAATCGAAAAACTGAAACATTACATGGCATCTAGTACAGCACTAATTAAAGTATGAATAATACTACGGACACCGTCTAATTTAATTGCAAATTCAAGTATCTAATGAATAAAAATGAATAAATAATGTAAAAGTACTCCACCCGCCAGTATTCTAACCGCGCGACCACGGCACGAGCTTCCTTTGATTTGTGATACAGAATATAAATATGTAATTTCATGCAAATACAAGGTAATTTAAAAGTAGCCGAGACTGTCGTTGACTCGAGAACTTCCTCGACAGTTTAGTCATTTCGTGTTTATTAAACATTGGAATGAACCGTATAAATTATTGAGTATACTAGCGTTACAACAGTTGTGTTTGTTATCGTGGTATTCACTCGAAGTTATATTAAAAATATTTTATATTGAAAATATCCAAGAAAACTTTATACTGAATCATCATCACACTTCTTAATTCATCTATGTGTATTGATAAATCAGCTTAAATGAAGAAACATATGGAAGTCTGATCGTTATAGGCATGGTTTTAACCAAGTCTATGACGGTCGTAAGCCCTGTTAATGCCCAGATTTCCACAATCTTCTTCATCTAAGTTGAGATGTCAAAAAATGTAAATAATAACTCGTAATCGGAGAAATTCCCAATTTGTGAACAAGTATTTGCACACACTCAAAATGTTGTAAAAGTATATGGAAGTTTGAGTACTTACGGAGCTAACAATCAATCATAGGCTAGTAAAGTGATCACTTCACAAGTGCTACACGTGAAGTATTTTCCATTCTACCTATGATTGATAACCACACTACTCAAATAATTATTTTAACTTGTAATATGGTTAAATCGACGCCTTTTATAAATACAACATTTTGAGTGAGTTCAAATACATACTTGTTCACAAATCTGGATTATCTCCAATTAAGAGCTATTGTTTTAAAATTATTTCATAATTAAAAAATAATAATAAAAAAACTTCTTACCGGAGATAATAAAGATTTTAACAAGTATTTGGACATAAATCAAGTTTTCAAGCGTTTCTCCAGTATGCGAATATAATCCAGAATTCGGACCTCACATAAAATGGAAAGAGTCTCTGCTTAATAAAAGGTTTCCGTACCTCACCATAGATGGTTATTGTGAAATCTATGCATACTGTGTTACAAGTTTGATCAATATATCTAGAAATTAAAAAAAAAATAGAGTGGTTATCAATGATGGGTAGAATTGGCGAAGGTTACACGTGTGTAAAGTGATCACTTGACATGACTGTTGAAAACCCTATAAATACCTTAACTTTCATATTCTTTTTTATATTTGTTGAGAAGTCAAATAACTTCTTGTGTATATGCTAGTTCTCGGCACTATCTGCAGTTGAGTTCAGTTATTTTTTTAGCTCTCAGAGACCTTTATGAAATGAATGTGAGATTCTTCCAGAATTATTTTAGTGACGCTCGACTTTTACATTATTTGCTACTGCTCTAAACAGCCACTTAGTGCTACAGTGGAAGCACTTTTAAGTTTTTAGCCAAAATGTACATACGAGTATGTCTTCTTCCTCTGCTGCTACCTTGGCCTTTCAGAGTGAAATAATATTTTTTGAATTTTTTAAATTATTTGAGTTAATAAAGTTTCTATATATTTATACATATGGCAAACTTATAATTTTAGTTTCGCTATGCTTCCCAAAAAAAAAGACTAGTACTTGGAGAGAGACTTACACTTACGGGTTTATTATTTTATTTGATTAATGGTATAATTGTTTTATATGTTTTTGTGGATTTAAATGTAATGGGAATTCGTTTCTATCTTAAGAATTTTAAAATCTTGTTCATTTAAAATTTCTTTAGGGAGTTTATTGAAATATTTAATTCCCAAATATTTGAATTTTTGTTGAAATTATTTAGTATTATATTTTGGATTTGCAAAATCATTTTTGAATCTCGAAGATAGACTTTTTAAATTCTAATATTTGTTATTCAAATAATCAAATATGATATACGTGTATATTGCCTCATATTTCCGTTTTAAAAAAAGCTGTGTATCGATTAAAACTATTTAGAGAAAAATATGTGCCAGAATTGTGTGTAAAAATATTTTAAGATATTTCTGTATGATTTCAAACTTCAAATTTCAGACGTTCAACGTCAAACTTACTTTTTTCTTGACAACGTCAAAAATTACTTCAAACTTTTGACATTTAATTTGAATTTGATTGAAAACATCAATATTTTTTAGTTTTTTCAGTTATGAGTACATAAATGTCGAATTTATCCCCGAAGGATATTTTTCAAGAAATATTTTGTCTAAAAATGTATGAAACAAAATCAGTCAAATATGTAACATTTAAGTTAAAACGTAGTAATATCAAATATATAGTTTGAAAAATACCATGGGTAATTTTAAGTAAACTTTACCAAGAAAATTTTCTTTAAATGATAAAATGAAAAAATACTTCAAATGGTCGAAATCACAATTATGGTATGAAATAATAACGACGATTCCGCCATCTTATAGAAAATACGATATTATTTTTCTCTTGGTTTAAACAAGCTTTTCCATTCCTTCCATAATACTTCTCTGCAATAACCCTCTAAATGAACACTAAACGCACCGAAAGGGGTCTGTAAGACAGAAAATAATCGCCGAGAAGTCACATGTGAATAGAAGTGTCAATTAAAGGATATAATATGCACAACTTCCAAAATTTGAGTAGTGTGGTCATCAATGGGGTAGAATGGTGAATGTTACACGTGTATAAAGTGGTTACTTAAGCCAATATATGACAGTTTGTAAGCCTTGCAAAACCTAGACTACCTAGGGTATAAACGTAATGTCATTTTGATCGTTCCTTAGAGTGGGAAAAGGAAGGAGTGAGAAGGCAAAGTGATCACTCCTGCGTTTCAGGTACCAGTCCAGGGTAACATTTAATAAATACTAATACTCACTAACAATAACAATAATAGTAGTAATAAAATCCCTAATACTCATTTTTGACCCCCCCCTGGGAGTTGAATCAGGAACCGGAGCGTGCCGACCATTACAATACGGAGGCGAACAAGTAGAGGAAACTAGGAGAGTACAATAATGTTTTTATAAAGTGATATTGTTTGAATAATGTTTTTTTAGAATTTTTTTATGGACCCCATATAATGCAAAATAAATAAAAGAACTGGTTTTTGAGGGGTTGATAGACGCCATAGATTCGTAGTTGGTCTAGAGCGCTATTCGCAAATTAATCCTGTATTTTCACCAAGACAAAATAAACTCAGTCCTGCATGGAAGGCTTCCAGTAGCGTGCTTCTAGAAACTTCGTCTAGAATATACCCCTCGAACGTCTTGAGGGTTTAGTAGTTTCATAAAAAATATCCCTTGAGAAGTTTATACAGTCTTATATAAGGGGAGAAAGGTTTGGATTTAGATATTTTGCTTATATGGTTAAAATAATAAAAAAAGCAATGTTCTGCGTTTTATTTTCAAGATGATCGATATAACTTTGTAGTGTAAATAAAAATAAAAATATTTTTGAATACTCTCAAAACTCCTAAATTTATTCACGGATTACGGAAATTTTGACGACGTTCTACTCGGATACGCGTGTGTTTTTATCTATCTTTACAATATACTTATACAAATGTAAATATTCGCTTGATAAAAATCTTAAATTTCTTTATATGGTATAATTTATTAAAACGTGCTTTAAATATTGAAAAAAAAATCTACTGCGATGGTGGTCTGTAGAAATAATAACAATATCGAAAGTTTTTACACACTTAATTGAATAAATGGAATTTAAAAAAGCTTAAAAAGGTATCAATCAGAATTTTGATCACATCTCCATAAAAACACGCAAATTTTATCATATTTCACGTTAAAAAAAATTTGGATAAACTATCACTCCATGTTAAAATTTTTTAAATGAAAATGCTCTACAATTAAATCATTACAATATGCTTGATGTAAAGTTATGTTAAAGGCAGTAATGCCATAAATAAATAAATAATATTGTAATTTATTATTAGATTAAAACCAATATTTTTAGCTTTTCCACTTTTTTATTCGACCAGCGACCGGGTTTCGTCGTTACCGACATCATCAGACTGGTCATCATCATCAGACTGGTCATCATCATCATCAGACGTTACCGACATCATCAGTCTGATGATGTCGGTAACGACGAAACCCGGTCGCTGGTCAAATAAAAAAGTGGAAAAGCTAAAAATATTGGTTTTAATCTAATAATAAATTAAAAATGCAATTCCATCACGAAGTGTCAGTAGATAATATAAATCTATTAAATAATATTGTTTTATGTCTTTCTACTATTCAACATATTGAATAAAATGTTTGAAGTTATTTATGTGAAATATAACTTTGTTGTATATTTTTTTTTACTAACCCATTTCTTCGTTTTTCAAACATGAAACAAAAAACCAATTCTAGAAAAAAAGTTTTTTTATTTACATACACAATTTTGTATTGGAAAAACATGTACTTTCAATCAAATCAATTAAGTATAAAAATACAAGTTTATGAATTTTCAAAAGATGTCAGGTTTTTAAATTCTTGGTTAAATAGCTGATATAATGATATAAAAAAACACTTTTATGATTCTTTTTCAGATCAATTAAATTTTAAATCGTGATATTGAATATATTTATACGTAGAAAAAAATATTATTCACCTACTGACACATATTTGTATCACATGATGCATAGTACAGTAGAATTATGTATTCAATGGGTTATAAAGGTAAAGGGATCAATCACATCTACGTTGAAGGACAGTAATTTAAAAAAAAAATATTTTTGATCCTCTCACTTATAGGGTCAATATTCTAGCCTCATCACAGTTGCTTAATTGAGGTTAACAATTTACTTTAATATTATATTATTGCGGGGTTATACTATGAATAGGTTATAATGAAATAAGCTCTTCCGGGAAATCGAAATATAAGACAACATTTTGAGTGTGTCCAAATACTTTTTCACAAAATCTGGATGACCTCCAATTACCAATAGATGTCTCTAGTGAAGTTCTAGTGATTGAAGAATAATGTTTCATATTAATTGGTTCATATGTAAAGAGCTTCCAAGAATTTGAGTAGTGTGGTTGTCAATGATGGGTAGAATTGGTGAATGTTACATGTGTGTAAAGTGATCACTTAAACCAGGCTATGACGGTCGTCAGCCCCGTAAATGCCCAGACTTCCATATTCTTCTTCATCTTTGATGAGATTTAAAAAAATAATATGAGATATAAGACTTTGAGTAGTTTGAAATATGGTTTATATATTTTAATAATATTAAAAAAAAACAATAGTTGCAAAAAAAAACTAATAGATGTTGTGCGATGGGAAAGAGAAAGAAGACGTTTCTGGAGAGATCATGTGGGAAGAGCGAGTTCGGATCAAATGGTGAGATCGAATGTGACCCCCAGGAAGACCACCTAAACGATGGAAGGATAGTTGGTCTTCCACCTCCCAGGAGCGACCCGAGAATGACAGGACCTAGTCCTAAAAGAAGAAAAAGAAGAAGAAGAAGAAAAAAACATAAAACGAAAATAATAATTTCAAAAAAATGCTTTGGCATTCGAGTATATTTGACGCAAATACAGATCAGAAACTAAAATAATTTTCAGTGACTTATTTGAAAACGTAGATTTTAAAGTTATCGACAAAAGTTGAAAAAGTAACAATTATCTTACAATATTGTATTAATACATGGACACTCCTGTATTTTTTTATTATTAAATTTTTCATCATAATAACAGATGTAAGTAAAGTATAAAGTACACTTTTTTCCTTCACAAACAAAAGTGCATAAGGTACATCGATTATTAAAAAAAGATTTTTACAATTTGGAAAGATTATTTATGTGTTTCTATAATCTAAATAATAATCCTTCACTAATGACGAGTGTATCTCTTAATGACAGTGATAGGGATATTTCAATGTCATCATATACTCACATAAAGGTCATGCGACTGTGATAAGACGTTTGAAAATTAAATTTATTTTCCTATTCGTACACATATTTCAATTAGATTTTACTTCTCATTCAATTTTCTTTGCTTATTTTAAATGTAATGTCTCAAGGAAACTAGGCATTGAAAGAAAATCCGGCGAAAGCGAGGACTCTTGCCAAATTCCGTCTAAACAAGTTTCGCGCCGCCTGCTAAATTATGATAATAAGCAATGCGGATAAACGTGTTTACGTGTTGAATTTGCTAAAAAAATGACGTAAACGTCAAAGACAAGCTTGTTGGCTCTCCGGAATAAAGCTGTTACATGTGTCAAAGGGCCGACGGCGGATTGACGCGCCTGAAAAGTTATCCCATGAATAAATTAAAGCCGGTCCGTAATACATTATATAAGTTTGCGAGGCCGTTCTTAGCGCCGACTTAGTTTCTAATTAAAATATTGAATCACGAGAATGTGACAAATTATGAGTGTCCATCTGCCCACGAGTCGGGAAAATAGATGCCTTAATTCAAAGGATGGAAGAAGATTTATATCCCGAGTTACATTGTAGTTTGGGAAGATAATATTTTTATTTAAGGTGCTGGTTATCTATGTATACACTTTAGTAACAGTCTATTGGCATTTTTTGATAATGTTTCACCTGAAATATATTTGAAATAAATTAATAGTATTAATCCGTTATAAATACCATTTATTCGGATAAGCCTGCGATGCAGTCAATATGTATTATGTTCCTTTAGAACTATATTTTATGTTCTTTTAGAATTTTATTATGTTTTATTTTCCACCTCCATAGTGTAATGGTCAGCATGCTCGGCTACCGTTCTGGAGGTCCCGGGTTCGGTTCCCAGGGGGGATTAATTAAATATAAGTGATTTTTTCACTCTAATATTTATTTAATATTACACTGGACTGGTACCTGAAGTGGAGGGCTGATCACCTTTCCTTCATGTGTAATCGATCGAGATAACACTGCGTTTATATGAAGCAGTGCCCTATGCACCATTGGGTGCGGTAAGGGTTTTATTATGATTATTTATTTTCCAGTAGTAATATGATTCTTTGTATTTTTATTATACAAGACAAACAATCACATGCTTAAGAATAAATTTGTTGTGAAAATAAATCCATTTCATGATTTTATAAATATCGCCAAATCGTTTTTTGTTGTTGTTTGTTCAACATTGGATTAATTGGCTGACGACCGGTCATTGTCTGGTTTAGTTATCTTTTTTTCTTTTCTTCTTTTGATCCTTATCCATACATAGGTACTTTTTTAAATCAGCGTAGTGTTATCTTGATAAGAAATAACCCGAAAGCAAATTTCAATTTTATATTATACTTGTGAAATAAAAAAAAAAAGATTTTATTTCAAGAAATAAATAGCTTTATGAATTTTTAATTTCATAGGTCAAAAATGAGTATTATTTTAGCAAAACTGAATATTACTTAAGCATTTTAAATCTTGCAAATGTGTGTTATTTAAATAATTAAAACACGAAATAATCAATATTGATTATTTTTAATGAAAAATCCAACCTTTTCCCCCTCAAACTATATTAAATGTGTTTTTTAATCGCCAAAACACATGTTCGGTAAAATTGAAAATTTTACACTTGCGTGTCTTTACAAGGTAACGCAAGCGTTATAAAAACCAATTATTAATCAAAATTTTATTACTTTTTTACAATAGCAAAAAACTCGTGAGTTAAAAACTGTTTGCATTTTTATAGTATGCGGTTTCTTGCTGAAAATGAACATTTAAGAATAATAAAAAAAGTCATAAGAAAGCTGTTCATGTCACATATGTTAAGATAACGTAGAGCCAAATAGCAATTTGTAAGTCTCCAATTCCACTGAGAGTAGTTTTCAGTGTTCCCATCATACTTTTTCTACTAAATGAACTTTCACGCCCAAATTATTTCAGGATTTCAGACCGCGGCAAGATTTCATTTTGGCGCAGAGTTATGAAAATCTTTTACGTATGTGTAACCTTCTGGGTGAAACTATGCCGATATATAATGTGGCAAACTTTGACATGAATAACTGCCAGCGTATAACCTCGGAAAACTGCAAAACTGGTATCACGTTGGGAATTTCTATCAGCTTAACTTTTTACTAACATTTTGCGCAAACATGTACAGGCTAATTATTTTCAAAATTAATCGATTTAGCTCCAACGGTGATTTAAAAAAGTATAATTTTTATATGGTATTATCTGTTTAATATTTATCACTGGTATATAAACCAAATGTCGGGTAGTGGTCCCGTGGTTAGTATCGCGGACTCTAAAGTCAGACATTCTGTGTCTGAATCCACTCTACCAAAATTTGATACCTATTTCTAATAATGAGCCGCTTAGGCTCACAGAAATAGTATGAGATTGAAATTTTGTGTATTTAATAAAAACACAAATATTTTTCTTTGAAAAAAAAATGTACCCACAGACTATTTATTTAAATTCTCCATTTTATCATACTCTTAGATGATTTATTAGGTTGAAATTAACCGATAGTAGTCTTAATCGGCAATTAATCCTATCTAAATAATCCAGCTACAGTACCAGTTTTAAAACATTTAATTTGCTATTTTATACAAAATGAATAATAAATAATTATTTTTAATCCGCTACAGTTCATAATTATAATTACTTCTTCCCTTCAATATCCAGTATCAAATGTATGCGTTTTCTATAAGATATCTGCCTTATCTTTTGGTTCACGTGTACAACTTTGTCGTCTTTTATTGCGTGTTAAGATTATCCGAGTCGCAATTATTTTCTTAATTATTTCATAAACTGACTCGAAAGTCACATTGTGATGTCTTGTACACATATGTTGATATACTTTTTACATTAGTCACAATGGATTTTAAGAAAAATTGATCAAGTTAGACTTCTGAGATTGATAATAAAATCAGTATTTCATTATTTTGTTTATTATAAATCTTGCATAAAATTGGATGCATAAAAACGTCAGTGTAGTTAAATAGATTAATTTTTTTCAGTAGCAATATCGGAATACTTCATTGAGAACATATTAGTACCTTGCCAAATTGCACAAGGGATCGAATTCAAATCAAGATAAATGGTTTATGGTATGAACAATAAATATTTGTCGCCAGTTAAAATAAAGAAAATTTTAATACAGAGAATTGTATCAACTGATGACAATTATCACAGAAAATATAAATTTATCATTTGTCTTCTGAATCCGACAACTCCGAATGATGTTAAATTAAATTGGATTTTGTATTCAATTGCATGGCGCAATCAATTTTGTCAGGAACAATAACTTCTCCGAATAATTATGTAGTGAGTACTCGCAAAACCTCGTACACTGTTGTTATTGTTAAATTGTTTGTTTGATGCTCGTATGATTAACATAACAATATTAATACATTTTTTTTAGTGCTTTCACACCAACATCACGGTTAGATTAACGCAGAGAACATCATAGTCTAAGCTTAACTCGAAGGTGCACAGTTTACACCCGCGCTGTGCCAGGCGGGTTTCCCGCAAGGTATCGGACCTCCCATGTCCGCCTCCGTAGTGTAATGGTCAGCACGCTCGGCTACCGTTCTGGAGGTCCCGGGTTCGATTCCCAAGGGGGGTAAATAATATAAGTGATTTTTTCACTGTCATATTTATTCAATACTACCCTGGACTGGTACCTGAAGCGGAGGGCTGATCATCTTTCCTTCATGTGTAAACGATCAAGATAACACTGCGTTTATATAAAGCAGTGCCCTATGCACCATTGGGGTGCGGATAAGGGTTTTATTATATTATTATTATATTAATACATGATTGACAAATCATATAAAATACCGTTAATCTCACCCTCCATTTATGTATTTTTTTTTAAAATTTTAAATAAGATATATTTGTATAAATTTTATTATGAAATAAATATATTGAACGAAGTTTGAATGAGAACTTTGTCAATACTTGTACCTATTTTCTGATTTGTAAAATGGTGATCTTACATGCCTGCAAAATATATTTTTTACCATACACAAGCTGTCTTTTGAGAACTGTTAAGGATTGAAATTTATAAAATAAAACCTTTAAAAAATAAGTAAATTGTAAATAGGCAAATAATTTTTAAAATGTTTCAAATATCTTCTTCTTCATATGTCTTGCTGGATTCTCCGACGTTGACGATCACTCGGGAGAAACCTTGTCTGTGCTGGGCAGTACGAAACAGGTCCTCCACACCTCTCATCCCGGTCCATTCTCGAATATTCCGAAGCCAGGAAAGCTGCCTTCTTCCAACCCCTCTGCAAACAATAATCTTCCCATTTATGATCAGTTGTAGGACGGCATACTTTTTACCTATCATTATGTGACCAAAATACGAAATTTTACGGTATTAAATACACTAATGCAAAAATACAATAAGAATTAATGAAAACTCGCAAAGTAAAATCATGTAAATTTTAAAGTTTAATCAATATAATATATTGTGGTCATATAGGAGAATGTGACCAAGTGCATTTTTTACTAAAACGTGATCATTGACTATTTGATATCTTACTAGCTTAATATTGGCCTGAAAAATCCCAAAGGATTTTTAACTTGGAAGTATAATATATTGACTTGTTAGGAATGACTAACTGCTTTGATATTTATTTTCTTACCAAGCAAAAGTGACTTAAATATGGCCCTCTTGAACCTTTTACGTTTTGTTAGTTGGTCCTTTTCTCCTGTACGACTACGATATGATTCTTTTACGATTAAAAAAAAATATTTCATAGGTTGTGTAATAGACGCTATTTAAGTACATCTTTCTATAATTTATTTCAAATGCTGCTATTTAAAATGCATTTAACTTAGGAAGCAATTTTTACTGATCAGTCGTTATTTCACGCATGACATTAATCAAGTATTTCACGATGATAAAAAACCAAATAGATGGATTCTGAAAATTTCTCATTTACGTGAAATGTGTCGTCAAACACAGAGACCGCAAATCTCCGACTGTGACGTGACACAATCATGATAATTAGGTAATCATACGTAATGCTACATACTACATACCCGAGGGTGAGCGCTGCACGAACAAACCACAGTTGGATTAAAATGACAACAGGTCATCACGTCATAAAAAAGTTATAGCCAGAAATGTTTGTCTCTTATGAACCGGTGTTTTAATTTCAAATAAATTGGTACTGCATGGATATAAAAAAAGTTTTACGGATTTGTACAGGATATATAAATAAATATATATATATATATATATATATAAATATATATATAAACATACATACCTACTCGTTTATACGTTTAAGCATACATAAAATTAAATATAATTTTCATTTTTAATACATTTTTTGTTTATGTTTTACAAGTATGAATGCGGATACACTGTTATAATAATGGAGTTATTGATTGATATATATTATCACAATTACCCAAATGAAATGAAAATAAATAATTATTGATTTCTTCGAGAGGGAAGAATCGAATCTGTGACTCCATAAACGAGTGTCTACCCAACTACGCTACGGCACCGGTCGTGTTAATTTAAGGATTTATATATTTTACAGTAGTTTGGGTGTTGTGATGTTTATTTCATACTTTGATGCTTTCATATTTTAAACTCTTTCTTTTTTCTAAGAAAAGAACTAAAGAAGAGTCATAACAGTTTTATCTTTAAAAAATAACGGAATAATTAAACAGATTTGGGTGATAACATTCATAATGCATTAAAAACATTAATCTGATCTTGAAAGGGTTGCAATGTCATATATTTTAAACCCAGCATTAGCCCAAAATTGTACTTAGTACCATTAAAAAAACTATCTAACCATCACGCCGCTTTTTCACAGGGGTAGGCAAAGAGAATTGAACGCCACACCACACCAATCTGTCTTTACAAAAAAGCTTCACTTCTACCAAATTCATGCATCTCCTCATACATACCAGCCAATTATTCTAAAGCATTTTTTTTAAATTTATTAAAAAGACTCAAATAAATACATTGAATTTTGTCATAAAAGTTAATTTTATGACAAAATACAAAGTATTTATTTTAAGAGATCACGAAGCGGATACGAGGTTCTGCGGTTTCAATTAAGCTACCCGCACCGCACCTAACACTATCTCTCCGCTTGAAGACGCGGTTCTCATATTCCCCGAAGTATACCAGAATGTACACAATATGCAAGACTTTGCGTTAATGATAATGTTATAACGGTTCTAAGAGGGATACTTATAATAGCATTTGCAACGTTATTGCTTCAGTTGCATCGCCGTGCATTATGTCGGCCATTTTAGTCATCTAAACGTGATTCAATTGTTTTTAATTATAATAAATATATTAAAAAAAGTAGAAAAGCAATCCATTTGTTTATTATTTGAATTTGTGATCGTGTCAACTGCATATTTAAAGATAAATTTATGGATTTGTCTGTCTCCGTAGTGTTGTGGTTAGAGCTTTGGCTACAATGCTGGAGGAGCCGGGTTCGAATGGTATCTCAAGTGCAGGATTGAACACCTTGCCTAAATAAAGTAAAATATCAATTATACTTCATATCAATTTGATGCAGTGCCCTATGCAACATTGGGTGCAAATAAGGGTCAGTGCAGTTGTGTTTGCATTCGCAATGTTGTAAACATCTCATTTGGTTAACGTGCTGGAGGTTCGAGATTCGAATCCCATGAATGTCAAATAATACAGATGATTTTTCGCTCTCGTGTTTATTTAATATAACCCTGGAGTCGTGCCTGAAGGGCTGATCACCTTTCCATCTTGTATTAAATGATCACGATAATACTGCTTATAAACGATGAAATGCCCTATGCGCAGTTTGATCTTTATGAGCGTAAAAGAGAAAATTGATTTATTTGATAATAAAGCTACCCCAGGAACTCATACACCCTTACCGTAACTTTCATAAAATTATACAAGCACCGGTTGCAACCCCGAGTGGCGTTGCATACCGTACATTATATATCGCTTACTCCTTTCAAGAACGTCATGAATCAAAAATCGTCTATTTTCAGTTGTGCATGTTTTCGGAATGCCCAGAAAATGTACTATATCCCAGCAAAAAAGACATATTTTAAACTAAATATTTACCCGCTACAGGGCAGAAAGTGTTGTTTTTGCATTACGAAGAAAAGATATCATTTAATTATTTTTTTAAATATACATATATTTTTCAAATGAAAAAAAAATGTTCAGGTTTTACCTTAAAAGATCTGTTGTACAGTAAAAAGTTCAGTAAGTGGCTTGATATTTATTTTTAATACATTGTATTATATTTTTAAACTTTAAAAACGTTCTCCTGAAAAATCAAGTTCTTTGATTTATGACGTTCTTGAAAGGAGTGAGCTATATATATATATTTATACACCGTATTTTCTCCTATGCATACTCTTTTATCCTTCTCTTTTTCTTTTCCATAAAGTAGAGATGTTCTTAACTAGAGTTTATTTTTTAACACAATTTTTAGATTCAGTTCTCACTTCGATTTAATAAGAAAGATACCTTTAAAAATTCCAAGTACCAATATTTCGATCGATTCAAGCCTCAGAATTATCCGTTTTAATTTAGAAATAACTCCGGACTTGTTTACGTTTCGGGGATGGTATTCATGATGAAGGTTGTGTAATCCGCTCCTGAAACATAAGATGGGAAATCTAAGTATTCGTATCGGCCTTTCTGTAGTTATCTTGGCTAAGCACTAAGCATGAATAATGCCATCCTTCGAACTACAAAGGTTCGGAATTCTAAACAAAGACGATTATTGATAAAGGAACTAATCCGGTTTCGTGTGTCTGTGTGAACATAACACTGTAGTGTTCCAAGCCTTGCTGCTACTGAAATCTATAAAATATTAAAATATATTTTTAAAGTTTTTTGCAATACCGTATTGTAATATGACTATATTTTCTAAAATGTTATTATCATGCGAGGGTTTAATATTGTAAAAGAAAAACAGTATGTATTTAGACGTGAAGATGGAAGCATAGTTTCCAAATTTACTCGTTATAACATAAAAAACTCAAGTGGAAAAGAAAGTGTTTTATTTTATTACAATTTCATCATGTGTAACCGTAAAAGTGAATTCCGAAACAATAACTAATAAAAGAGTTAATTATCATTCAAATTATGTAAATCATATATGATTTAAATGTAAACGTATATTTTCATTAAAAAAATATACTTTGATAAAAAGGTTTGTTTGGTAAAGGCTCAAAAGCGGAAAATTCTATGGAAATTCATTATAAACGTTGAATGTTGAATTTTATAAAAAAATTCTTTTGTAGATCAGATGTACGAGTAGATTTCAATGTCGGCTTATTTAAATTCTTTGAAATTAAAAAAAAAAAACGCCTAAATTATTGAAAACACCCCTCACCGTAAAACAGTATACCTCCAATAAGAAGTATGTATATTGAGAGGAGTTTGGCTATTTTAGTAGCAAAATAATTAAAATGGTCTGATTAGTTTAAACTTCAAAATAAAGTTTGTACTTTCACCTATTGACAAAAACATCTGAAGTTCTCAAAACTAGTCGTATTTACGTGTATTAATTATTTTTAAAACCTTAAAACAGAGTTTTTTTTATTAAAATTATCGTGTTATTCCAAATTGTTAATGCCAAATTAATATATACATAAAAATAGTAATGGTTATTGCGGTTTATGAACATATAAAAAGAAATTTTAGAGATTTTACTATGATGTTAAAACCTTAGACTGTATTTTAAACTATACGAGTGCATCTATATCAAAACCGAATGACTGATCTCCTTAGTATAGTATAATAACTTCATACATTCAAACCCTTTTCCGCACCCCAATGGTGCATAGGGCACTGCGTTATAAACACAGTGTTATCTTGATCGTTAACACACGAAAGAAAGGTGATCCGCCTTCCGCTTCAGGTACCAGTCCAGGGTAATATTGAATGAATATTAGAGTGAAAATATCACTTTTATTTATTTGACTCCGTATAATAACTAATATTTTTCAATGTAATTTTTTGGGAAAAAACATATTTTGTCTGGTTTGCATACACACGGTGTTATATTACCCTTTGTACCGTGTAAGGACTTTATGTCACTGATTCTGAAACACGAACTGGGGATTGTGGAAGGGGCGTCTGTTACATTATATGCCAATGTTGCAGGGGATGCAACAACCCCCAGCCCTCGATGCAATTTAAGCTCCATTCTCGAAATCCGAACCCTCTGCTAGGATAATTATAAGCTTTGGATAAGCTGAAAGAAATGCATTTTTTTAATTATTTATTGATTTAAAGTAACATGTACATGACAGCAAAACCAATTAGAAGGTAGGTATATTTATATATCCGTATTTTTTATGTACAAAAGAAAATAACAAAAAGTTCAAAAGGAAGCATACAAAAAATAAAAAAAAAGTACAAAAAAAAGAAAAATCACTAGACAAAAAAATAAACAGAATGTTTTATAATCCGAAAAAAATGCCCAAATCTAATAGTGCTGATCCACAGTTGGCCGTTCAGCTGACCAATCATCCGTCGCACAGGCGTTACCAATGCCAAATTGGTTTTAAAGAAGAAAAAATGGTATGTGTTGCCTGGCTCTAACGTAATTCTCCGGTACATATAATTCAATGGGCTTCAAGATGTCAGATTATAAAATAACCCGTTTCGAAGCTTAAAAGGCATCATGAACAAAGCAATTCGTTTTGGTCCTCAAACTTTAAATACGTATATATTTATATATATATATATATATATATATATATATATATATATATATATATATATATATATATATATATATATATATATATATATATATATATATATATATATATATATATATATATATATTTATATACACATAATACACATAATATATATACACATAAATTGATCATTTTTATTAAAATAGGAAAGACTTTTTGATCTCGATATTGAAATAACAACATTTTGTTTGGAATTTGAATAATTTATTGTGTAGTGTAGTCTAATAATTTATTATATTGATGAAAGTAAGGAAAACTTCAATAACGGAATGAAATACCTTTTAAAATACTGATTTTTTATTCGTTTATATTTTAATAGAGAATTCTTCTTATCATAAAGCATTTTTGTATTTTTTTTCAAAAGCAATAAAATTTTCTCATTTGAAATTCGAAACTTATCTTCAGATTGGATTGAAATCAGATGAGCGGAAAATTATTCATGTTTTTTGAAATACTAGATTTGATTATTTTTTAGGCACATGAGTTTATGGTATAGGTAATTAGTATTATTGTTTCATTTTATATTCTTCTATTATAAAACAGTGATGGAAATGGCAGTGTTTTTTTTACAGCAAAATAAATGGCGTGTAGGGTTATTCTTTATCGAATTAACGCCGTATTATACTAATCATAAATTAAATAAGTTAAACTATATGAAATGGGTTCGAGATTTGTTACTTCAGATCTTTGAATGTAGAAGAGGAATGTATTTAATTTTATACTGATAACGTAAGTGAAAGAGCTTACGATAAAGAACATACCATTTATTGAAATTAACTAAGTACCTTACTAACAAACTAGCTTACCATCATGCCATATAAGTGGAGAAACCTAGAATCGTCAACATATCCAAGTGTTATAAATAAATTAACGAAATAGTAAAAAGCTGATTTATTTTTTTTAATTATGTTTTTAGGCGTCACCCAGTATGTAAAAGAAATCGGTCAAGACCTTGCCTACATCTTAAAATAATAAGTTTTTGTTTACAAAAAGCTTATTTTAATCAATTTTATATTCGGTTATTGGCAGTTACTCGCATATGAAGAGAAGTGAAATTAATAAGATAAATGTAAGAGTTACAAATAATAATTATTAAGTAGTGTGGCTATCAATCAAAGGTAGAATGGTGAATGTTTCACACGTATAAAGTGATCACTTTAACCAGCGCATTACTAGTTGTAAGCCCTGTGAATACCTTAACTACTTATTTTTCTTAATCTAGGTTAAGATGTAAATTTTTTGTTATAAAACAATACTTGTATGTCGATTCGTTCGCTACTGTCTTCTCAATAACGATTTTCTTTTTATGTACCATAACATAATATGGAATAAAATAAATTCATTCTGTATTTGGAGAGAACAGCCACAGCTCGATCGCAGGTGTTCTTTCAAGGAATGTAATAAAGCATTTTACTATCTGAGTTAAATATTTCAGGAAACATGGAAATATCTTCCGGTGAAACCATTTCGTTGAAATTCCTGAAAAAAAAACTGAAAAAAGTAATTAATCTTTCTGGTTTTACCCTTTTATATTTTATGTAATACGATCTTGGAAATATTTAAGAAAGTTTTATAATTGGTGTAGAAGCACTTGATAAAAAATTAAAGACGTTTTTATTTTAAGGTTTTTTTTATTCTTTGTTATTTTTCTTTAAAAAACGTAACAATATGAATATTTTTCTCACACTTCCACACAGTACATAATTAAATAAATTCAAATTCAATGCATTTTTTTATTTTGTTTTTCAAAATATGTATGAATTCGTGGCAGGCTGGGGATAAAACTATTCGCATCTGAATAAAAAGTCTACTGCATATTCAGTTTTCATACGTTAACCATCGAATAAGTGCTAGCAAAGAAATCGGTAAATATTGCACAAGCTTTTGAAAGTACGAACATGCAACTCTGAGCACCATTTATATTATTTTTTGAATATTGAAAGCATTGACTTTGTGGATCATATTGATGTATTATTTCGAGAAATAAAATTTTTATTTCTCGAAATAATATACCAATTATATTGCTCATATTTTATTCTCCAACGTCTACTTTATCATTATTCTTATATATGAGTATTGTCAATCTAAGCTTCATTACTTATGTAATCTATAAAGTATCAAATGTATTTCACTATAGTATCTAGGAGATTAAACCGCAGGCTCATCATTTTACCTACATCCTCGTATAAGTACTACTTGTCATTGGATAGTTAAGGTGAACATTTTATACACCACGAACATTCATCCATCCACCCGTAATTGACGAACATAATACTCATATTTCAAAAATGTAATATGCTTTGTGTACATTCTATTTCAAAGGTAATTTTAGACAGGTTAGATTTTATTATAAGAGTGTTGTTAAACATATGTTGAAATTTCACCTCAATAAAAATGAAATAATTTATTTATTTATTTAAGATTACTTTATTATTTAACAATTATATAAGAATTATTTCACAAACATTGAAGAGCTTGAAAGTATTTAAAATTAAAGTTGTTTATTTTCATACTTGGGTAGAATGGTAAATTATATTTCATTTTTCAATGTTGGTATATTTAGGTATCACTAAACCAGCCAATGGTGGAATTTAAATAAGCTTCTTTAATTTTTAGATTTTTTAAGTAATAACTGAATCGAATTAAAAAAGTTCAAATATTAATTACTAAAGTAATTTCTAGAGAAAACTTCAACCCCCAATACTGAAAATGTAATCAAAACGTTATAAAATATTAGAGTTTAATTCATTGCAAAGAATTTTATTTTGTAAATTTTAGAGGAAAAATTATTAAATCAATCAAACAAGTCCTGAATTTTACATAAATGAGTTTTATACATAAAAAAAGTATTTTGGGTCATAAATATTCAATGAATTCGTTCAGAAATTTATTTAATATTTTGGACCGTAAAATTAGTGGAATGAATTACATCTTTTATAAATTTTAGTAAAAAATTATTAAAATCGCGTTTTTTCATTCTATTGAAACATTTTAATATCTTAAATTATATATCTTAATTTTACAATTTATTTTTGGTCACATTCTTATCAGATACGAGAATTCAGATAATTTTATTGCTATTACTTTTACTGATTTATTCGACCCTTCAAAATCGAGTCTAGCATACATTAACCAACACACCACAGAGTCAGACAAATAAGATAAGGGAAAAGACGTCTTATTATAAAATACCAATAATAATGTACGCTCCATACAAATTTTCATACACTCGGAAACTTTTTAACATTTTGTACGGGAGTTTCTCAAATGGGATTGCTACCCTTTTAAAGCATGTTGCAAGGCGTTCATGTTATTATTTTCAAAATACATTTGACGCTCTGCCAGGCTTTGTATTATCAATACATGTGACGAAATTCCAATGCATAAGGCTCCACAGGAGCTCTCTATAATGTAGAGCCTTCCATACAAAATTTATCTTTTCGCGAATATTGGATTATTTTGAAGGCGCCAAATATAATACGAAAAATACGCACGAGAAAATTACATGTGTAGAAGATGCTCAGAATAAGAAAAAATATTTTTTCGAAACAAATATACATTTTTATTTATTAGGATGACACCAAAGAATTGTTTTAAAAAGGATAAAAAATGATACATATTCATTTCATACCGTGTTCATTTTGTATTTTGTACATTATATCGATGTGAGATTTTGATGTTAAAGAATGCATTTCTCAAAATTACTTTTAACATTTGCCAAACATACTTTTCTTTTTATTCTTTCATAAGCTATTTATTGCACATGTCCATATCACCTCAAACAACTTTAAAGTAAAACTTTTTTATACATTTTTTCTATTTTTATTCTAATACATACTTTTTATACATTCCATTTTTTTCATGTTTGTTTCTATCATACATCGATTTTTCCACACATTCGCCTGAGGTTACGCATCTAACGGCGTTCACTCTGCTTTCATCTTTTTATTTCCAATTTTATGTTTCGCTTCCATATATCAGTGTCGGATTTACCACTCTATTCTAAACTGCCAGTTAAGCTTCCATGGACATATTTTTGTTTGCAATAAATGCACCATTTATTACCTTTTATGCATATATTACCTTTCTCTCTACATCTTTATTCACTTTTTCATCCATAGGGAACATGCTTAATAACTGACTTGAGGGTAAAAATTCAATATGAATATTGTATAAATTTTATTCAGTGCTTAGTTTCTTGTTTAATTTTAATTTTTCCATGAAAACGTTTAGCAAACAGCTTCAGGAGTATGAGTTTATGTATCGAAAGGGTACAAGACTGACTCCAGGTCACGACCTTAGTTTTTATGTAGAACATCCCATTTTATTTACCCTGTAGATTAAATGGAAATATTCGTAACGCGATAGCACCCTTATTATGTATTTTCGTCAGGGAGGGGGGGACAGAAATGATTGATCTGTTTTGAAAGGGTTTAATCACAAATATTATTAAGGATGAAAATTCATTTAAAGGAAAAATGGCGTCAGGGTTGAGAAAAATGCCAAGGGCAAAAATAAGGTTACTATGGAATTTGTGCATATTTGAAGCAAATTTGATTGAATGTAATTTTTTACTCGGTTAATTAAAGATTCAATATTTTTTTACACGACTAGTTATAGAATTCCGAAAACTCTCTGACAAGAAATGTAAATTTATTTTTTTATAAATAATAAATTAATTTTACTTCTTAAATGCTAACCGTCAATACTATTTTTTTTTTTAATATTAAAAATGTATTCTAATTAATTTTTACTTTTTCTTTGCGTTTATCACACTACCATCAAACTGGTGGGAGGCTGGATAAATTGAAAAGTTAATACAGAATAAGCCAAGGGATATAAACCATGACTTATTTGGATTTTTTCTGTTGAAACAAATTTAAATTATATTACAGAATCTGAGCAATAATATAAATATAATTTCATGTACATATATATTGCAAAGCACGCAATCTAACAAAGCTACTTAAATAATTGTGTTAGTTCCGAGATCGGACCGGTGGATCGGGAGATCAGTGGATTGGTAGATTGGAGGATAGGCGGAGAATAGATCAGAGGAATGATTAATCAGAGGATTGATTAAAAGGTAAATAGGTGAATCAGTGAATCAGTGGATCGGTGAATTGGTGGATCGGTGGATCGGTGGATCGGTGGATCACTGGATCGGTGGATCGGTGGATCGGTGGATAGGTAGAACGATGGATCGGTAGATCGGTTAATAGATGGTAGCCTACGGTTATGAGCCTTAATTAAATACATTTTTTGTCTCATTTTGACCTTTATTATAGATAACATATTATCCATTAAACATTTAGAATTTGAAAATGGTTTGAAAGTTTATTTTAGATTATTTTTGTAAATATAAATAAAACTTCAAAATCTTCATCCTATTACGAGGGTATTCAAGAGTCAAACCCAATCATAAATATTTATAAATTGAATAAAAAATAAGCTTAAAGCTATTTCCCAAATATTTATTTTATAATAGAAAACACAGAGTTCTGGGAATAGTTTACATTATTGAATAAATAAATGAGATAAAGTAAAAGCATGAGGGATTATTTAACTGTTGATATTACAAAATATCGAAAATCACTATTTGCAATTATATTAATTGTTCCTAAATCCACACTAGCTGTACAGCAAAATCAGCTAAATTATTATGAATAGTCGTTCCAACAGCTAGCACCCCAATCCAAGTATTTATCGAGATCCTAATGTGAAGGTTGTTGTATGTACCTGTCCAATATATACGAATTACGATGTTTACTGACCGACTATACTTACAAATGAAGGTAAGACCAGGGTTCACAAAAATGACAGCACCATATAATTTCGCTCATATTTTTTTCGTCTTTTTTTATGTTATCTCGAGAGGCATGGAATTATTATGTAAATATTGCATTTATTAAATGACACATAAAATTCAAGTAAACTTACATACAAAATCATCCATAGATCTACAAGATACTATTTTTTGACATCTCATCAAAGATGAAGAAGAATATGGAAGTCTGGACACATACGGGGCTGACGACCGTCATAGGCTGGTTTAAGCGATAATGTGTAACATTCACCAATCCTACCCATTATTGACAATCACACTACTCAAATTCTTGGAAGTTCTATATATATGAACCAAAATACTCAATACAAATATATCAAAATATGAGATTCTCTCTAATCAGGTGCTGGAAATATTTTTATATGTCATGTCTTTAAATACTACTAGGTATTCTTGCAGTCTCTTCGAGTTCGACTTACGACAATTATAGGGTGCGGTTTATTTAAAAATACTCTTTTTACTCATTTCCAGGGTCAATTTTATATTTCAAACGTTGCTCTCCAGTTATTGAAAAAGTGCAATTTTTCCATCTTTTTCATTAAAGCCTTCAGTAATTTATATTTAAATGCCAAGAAAACGTGCTTTGAAGGAAACTGAGTAGTCGCAAATAATTATATTGAATAGGAAGAGTTAACCTAGGTCCAAAAACTACTTAAATTTGTTTTTTAATCTGGTTTTTATAAAACCCGCCTAAAAACTGTCAGTAAAAGGATCATTTAAAGTCGCAAAGACTGAAATTTAGGTTTAAAATCGTCTTAGTACGTCTTTAAAGTGGTTCCGTCACAAAAATCTAATCTGTCATAATTTAAGTATAAATATAAATAGTAATATATGTTCCAAGTTGACCTCCCTGAAATGACTGTTTATTTAGAGCAGAGACTTTTATTGGCAGTAATCAGATGGTTTTGTAGGAACATGATATTATTACCAGACGTTATTCAACCCCGAAATAGGGGTAGTTTTGATATATGTAACTCGTGAGATATGTTACCGTAGAGGGCGGTATTTACCCATTCCGCCCTTAAATGGAATGGAAAAGAAAGGGAGAAAAGCTGAATGATTTAACAACTTCATTGAGTGTTATGTTTTTGAAGTGTTGTGTGGTACTAGGTACTGTTGTAGTATCAACCTTTTTTTTCTTCTAACCCTTATCCATACCCAATGGTGCATAGAGCACTGAATTGATTTTGATTATTTGCGTTATTTAGCATTATTTTATGTCGATGTAAATAAAAATTAAAAATGATGGTTTTCTCAAAATCTTAAATTTACTCAAATTGTCAATCAATTGCTACAAAATATTGATAAATCCTAGGATTCAAATAATCTATCTGTTAAGTTGTGAAAATATTCGTATTAGAAACGTATTGTTTCTACCTTCTTTCTTTTTCATTTAACCAGATTGAGTTACAGCTCTCATGTTATTTTATTAAAATTTAACAATTGAATAATTCACTTAATCGAGTTTTATTTTTATTTACGACTAGTTTCGAAAACGACAATTGTTTTCATCTTCTGGTATAAATTATTTTTTTTTTAAATTTGTACCAAAAGATGAAAACAATTGTCGTTTTCGAAACTAGTCGTAAATAAAAATAAGTGGATTATTCAAGTGTTTAATTTTAATAAAATAATCATGTCGTTCCACAAAGTCAATGCCGAATCAATAAACAATATATATATATATATATATATATATATATATATATATATATATATATATATATATATATATATATATATATATATATATATATATATATATATATATATATATATATATATATATATATATATATATATATATATATATATATATATATATATATATATATATATGTTTATATTTATATGTACAGTAAGGAAGTTGTTTTGTTTCACCTACCTTGAAAAACGTCAAAATATTAATAATAAATCTAGATAGATAATAATTCATAAGCGTTGTGGGCATCGGATTTGGCGCTGTATTTTCAATAGAAAACACAAATAAATAATTCTGGCAGGGGTTACACGTTACACGTTACACGGGACGTGATATAGTTGCACGTGTGCGGATCGGGAGTCCAGCACGCGAGCATGGCGAGTTCTCCTCCCGCGAGGTGCTCCAGGATTTATGGGGTTCCCACCCAGTCGGGAGAGTAATATTCTGATGCTGACCATAAAACTACTGTTAGAAACTAAAAGGGATCCTTTGCCGTTTTCTTTTTGTTTTCACTATCCCAAGGTACCTACGTACATAATATACTGCATATTCACTCACGTAATGTGTCCATGTAAGGACTCCAGTTCCAAAACACGACCGTTGTCAATATGTTTTCATTTAAAAAAATGTGTTTTGCGTTTTGCCCATTAAAAACATTTTTCAATAGTTAAAATGTAACTTTGTTTTAAAATCACTATAAATATTTTATTATAACTTAATTAAAATGTCTACCAGGTTCGAAGCTAACTGATTAATCAGTCTTGATAAAGAAATGGTAAGCTTCGAAACCGGTAGACATTATAATTAAGTTATAATAAAATATTTAAAATGATTTTAAAACAAAGTTACATTTTAATTAAAAAATTAAAAATCACAAAGTTAGTGCTTCAAATATAAATAATAAAAACATTTTTGTCTCATTAGAAAACTAATTAGCATTTTGATCATATAATTAATTTTGAAAACATATTTCCCACCTCTCAGTACGTGTAGAAGTAGTAGGAAACCATGTAGGAAATCTAACCCTTTTTTAGGTATGATGTTTACTTGTATATTAACTTATTATGTCTTTTTAATAATGCCTAAAGTGCATTTATTTAATTTTTTAATAAAAAAATATTTTTCATTTTCATTCAAACCCTTATCCGCACCTAATGGTGCATAGGGCACTGCATCATATAAACGCAGTGTTATCTTGATCATTAACACATGAAGGAAAGGTGATCACCCCTCCGCTTCAGGTACCAGTCCAGGGTTATATTGAATAAATATTGCAGTGAAAAAATCACTAATATTTATTTGACCCCCTCCCCCCTGGGAATCGAACCCGGGACCTCCAGTATGGTGGCCGAGCGTGCTGACCTTTACACTACGGAGGTGGACTTTTTAATAAATCAACTTTATAATATTTACCTTATATATATTTTTTCTATTATTAATATTATTCTAGGTACATCTTAGCGATCTGGATAAGATTAAAAAGCATACTATAGTACATAAGAATTAAATCGCATGTGTCTGACTAAATTTGAAACTAGAGACGTCTTTATGAAAGATTCGGTAATTGAACGTATAACTTATCGTAGGATTATAAATGAAAAAATACGCTGTAAAGATTGTTAAGAAAACAAGACTTCTCTAGCCTTTACTAGGATGGTTTTATTAAAGTAACACAACAAAATCCTTGAACTGGAACTCAAAAAGCATATGCATTTTCTATGTTCCGAAAAACAAATTAAGGAGACATGTAAAAATAATCGTAATATGAATGAATACAAGAATTGTTAACATGAATAAATAATGGATTAACAAGGATAATATTTTTATCAAATGTACGTGGTTTGCGAACACGCATAAAAACACAGACTACGAGGATTCCACGACTGCATAAAAATATCATATTTATATACAAAATCTGAGGGAATTATCAATTTGTTTATAATTTCTTACACAATCGATGAGCTTATTGGTTTAAAATAACATCCACCCAAATAAATTTAGACCAGTGTGAATGGTCTAAATGCGTACCATTGAAAGTTAAATAAAAATAAAACATTTGTTTAAAACAACTATTTTAATGTTATTCAGTATTTCAGATATGATTAAATTATAAACAAAACAATTTTTTATACTTCTCAAGTGGTAAAAAAACAAATGTTGTATTTTTAATTTAATATTTTTTTACGACAAAGTGAATGCTGAAACAAAATATAACATCATAAGTTTTATAATTAGTGGGCAGACAATCTTTGTATTGTACTCATTTTACAAAATTTGAATAAACACTACAATTAAGGGATATAATAATTAAGGTGTACGAAACAGGATTAATGTAATAAAGCTTTGAGAAGGAGAGGGAGAATATCCAATGAAAGAAAGAGTGACATGATGGACAAATAGACAGAGAAGGTACATTCTCCCTTGGAGAGATGATTCATTCTAGATTATGGCAGCCTGGATGGAAAAGGAAATACTGAAGGATGTTGTGTTTTGGCGAGAAACAGACAGTGCTATTTTATGAGAAGAGAAATGCAATGTACCATGATTTACAATATACACATAGAGCATTCAGAATGATATTATGGTGGATTGGAAATTTTTACAATATAACAGATTATAAAAGATTATTGGGTTATGCGCCGAAATGAATACAGCCACACTGAGTTCTATATTTCAGTAGAGAGATTAAAATTTTTATAACAAGGAAATATGAGAGTCTGTGAATTTTTAGGGCTTACACAGTTGCCATTTTAAATGTTGGTTATAACGCGATGTCTTGAAAACCTCACGAAATAAATAGCTTTCATAGACGTATTAAAAACATCTGAAATATTTACAACATTTTGAGTGTGTCCAAATACTTGTTCACAAAATCTGGATTATCTCCAATTACAGGAGTTATTTTCATATTATTTTTTGACATCTCATCGAAGATGAAGAAGAATATGGAAGTCTGGGCATTTACGGGGCTTACGACCGTCAAAGGCTGGTTTAAGTGATCACTTTACACACGTGGAACATTCACCAATTCTACCCATTATTGACAACCACACTACTCAAATTCTTGGAAGTTCTATATATATGAACCAATTTAGAAACCTTGTTCATGAATCACTAAAACTTCACTAGAGACATCTATTGGTGAGATGTAAAGAAGCTTTTTATTAAGCAGAAACTCTTATATTATATTATATAGAACTTCCAAGAATTTGAGTAGTGTGGTTGTCAATAATGGGTAGAATTGGTGAATGTTACACGTGTGTAAAGTGATCACTTAAACCAGCCTTTGACGGTCGTAAGCCCCGTAAATGCCCAGATTTCCATATTCTTCTTCATCTTCGATGAGATGTCAAAAAATAATCTGAAATATTATTTATATACATTAAGTTCTTATTTTTACTAAATTTATTTTTAAAATAATTTAATGACGTCCACGTCAATGTAAGTACATGAATATTTGAAACACTGAATATCTATTTCAAATATATAATGGAGACAAAATTAATAAAAAAAAATATTCAAATTATTTCAAACACTTTAAATACTTTAGGGCCATATATCAACGCAGGAATGCAATGTTTAAAATGATAACTTAAGCCAATTATCAATTAGTAAACTAACTAACTAACTAACCATCACGCCGCTTCTCCGCAGGGGTAGGCAGAGAGAATGGAGCGCCACACCACTCTGTCCTCGCAAACATTCTTCGCCTCTTCCACGTTCATGCATTTCCTCATACATACCCGCCGATTGTTACGACTTCTAACATGACCACTTTCAAGTATTTGGCATACCTGATCGTGCCATGTTTTTCTCGGTCTTCCTCTGCTTCTTTTACCGCTAACATTCGCCTCATAAATTTGTTTTACCGTTCTTTCCTCACTCATTCGTTCTACATGTCCAAACCATCTCAGCACACCTTTCTTAATTTTATCGATAATGCTTATCTCAGCTTTGCATTCCTTCCTTATTTCACTATTCGTACATCTATCATACATCGTTTTGTCGCACATTCTTCTGAGAGATTGCATTTCGACTGCATTCAGTCTACTTTCATCCTTCTTTTGCCAACTCCATGTTTCAATTCCATACATTAGAGTTGGAACCAGGACTCCGTTGTGCACTGCCAGTTTAGCTTCCGCTGATAGGTTTCTCCGCTGATAGGTTTATCAATTAGTATTCTATGTGAATTCCTTTTTCAAATTCTCATGTGCCTCCGATGGCGCATAGGGCACTGCATCAAATAAACGCAGTGTTTTCTTGACCGTTAACACATGAAGGAAAGGTGATCAACCCTCCGCTTCAGGTACCAGTCCACTGTAATATTGAATAAATATTGGAGTGAAAAAATCACTTATATTTATTTGAACACCCCACTTGGATTCGAAATCGGGACCTCCAGTACGGTAGCCGAGCGTGCTGACCTTACGCTACGGAGGCGAACAGAAATATTGGAAACGACAATATCGATTTGAAATACTGTAATATAATACTATACGAAAACAAATATCTTTGTTAAAAATGTTTCAATTATCTCAAACACTGAATATAACTATTGTGGATCATAAATCAATGTCCAAAACCTTTTATCAATTAACTCCAAAAATATTAATAGTGCGGTCATTAAACATGTAAAAAAGTATGGCAAAAACGTGTAACCCCAAGTAAAATCATTAAAAAAATAATTGTTTAAGTAAAATCACTAGTATGGCATGTATCACCCAATTTCGGGTGCTTTGCCAATAAATTAATAAAAAATACATCAACACAGTAATGCAATTCATAAAGTGGTTACTTAAGCCAACCGATACCAGGTAGTACTCAATGTGAATACCCAGATATCTGTATTATGTTCGTATTAAAATACATTTCACCTCTGTTGGAACACCTTAAATATCTTATAAATCACCCTCGTGGATATAATAAACTGTTTTAATACAATGGCGTAAAAAATAATGCGAATATAACATTTAAAAGGGACGAATATAAACTAACAAACATTAAATGTTTACAGCTCAGCACTAATTAATAATTAAATTATAATATTACAAGTCAGTTATACTATAATAACGAGCAGCTTCACGGAGCCAGCAATGCGCTTGAACGACGGGGAGGTCCTTGTACGGCCATTGAAGGTCCTCCTCGGAGGTTTCAAAATAATAATTCATCCCCCATTGTCCCATTGTGCTGGAGTCTGTTAGCCGGGAAAATTGTGAGTATTATGATGCCCGTTTCAGGTGCAATTGTACGAAGCGAGGTTTGTTTGGTCGCTCCAAATGGCGCTCTAAAACTTGATGATCCCGAGACAGGGGTCAGGAACAAGAGATTTTTTTAAAACAAAAATTAAAGTCTGATTAATATTTGACCGCCTCCGTAGTGTAATGGTCAGCGTGTTTAGCTACCGTGCTGGAGGTCCCGGGTTCGATTCCCAGGGGGGTGAAAATAAATATCAGTCATTTTACACTGTAATATTTATTTAATATTACCCTGGACTGGTTCCTGAAGCGCAAGAGTGATCACTTTGCCTTCATGTAAGTAATGATCAAGATAACACTGCATCAATTCGATGCAAGTGCCCTATGCACCTTTGGGTGCGGATAAGGGTTATAAGTAAGTAATATTTGAAACACTAGCTTTTTGACTGTATTTATAATTTATATGTATTTTTTAAGTATTAATTTTTACAAAATTTTATTTCATTTACTTATTAAATATATGTACATATAAATTATTTGTATTTTTTTGGGCAAAGCTTGTGTTGAACCGAAATACTTACATACTTACATAAAGTTTACATTTCATTTTATTCCTTCGTAAATATGAAATGTATTTTATTTTTATTTTGTGTACTTACATTTTTTGTATCTGTCACAGTCTACATCTCATTTGTATATTTTTTAAAAGCATTTATTCCATTTTTAAAACAAAGATTACTAAAGTTCTGTGTAATTTCTATTTTAAGTCATTACTTTTTTTTAGCATTTTGAATTCGTCCAAATACTAAACATACAACAAAGTATCGGTCTCTGTCCATATACCCTCTTCCCATATCATTTATC
Source organism: Brachycentrus maculatus (assembly GCF_059751285.1). Classification (NCBI taxonomy): domain Eukaryota; kingdom Metazoa; phylum Arthropoda; class Insecta; order Trichoptera; family Brachycentridae; genus Brachycentrus; species Brachycentrus maculatus. The sequence continues at coordinate 100 of NW_028281171.1, read as the reverse complement.
TGCATAGAGTTTCTGCATTCCTTAGGAATAATTTGTATTCTTTAGGAATATTTTGACAATTTTCCTCTATGCGCAGCTGATAATCCCTCAGGACTATAAC